>NC_050449.1:83801841-84101841 GCF_903995425.1 Onychomys torridus
GCATAAATAACAATGCGATGGAAAGCATGCATGTCACAAACATAAAAGTATGATACAAAAGACAGTTTCAAACACATGTTGTTTCATTTCTGTTCAAATAGTCTGGATATCCTGTTAAGATGCTCCAACTTCCTGTAATAGAGATTGAAATCATTTTTTTAAAAAAATGTGTCCCTCTTGGTTATTTAATGTAGCAGAACAATAGCAAAACAAAATACCAGTGGAGTATTTGATAATTTTTTATTGAGGAAACAGGGAAGTTAGGATGAAATATAGTACTCTTCAAGTTAACAGGAAAATATACTTTCAGCTTTTCAAAACCCGCCTAAAGATCTTCTACCATTTATCAAAAAAAAAAAAAAAAATCTTCAATTTTCAAAAGCCTTCTAAAGACCTCCTGGGACTGTAAACAAAGGCTATATTGTATCCTTGGCTGAAGCTTGTTAAGTGGCTCATGAATAACACTAAATGCATCCTTCCCATAAATCTCCTTGATGTAGGACTCCTGTTACCAGCCACAGATTTCACTGGCATCCATCATAAACTAGGAGATGGGAGATTTGCAACCTGCATCTCAATAACCAATCCCAACATAGTCTCCATGTGATTCTCTAACACTGCAAGTCAGGAACGGAGAAATGCTGGCACTTTTTTTTATTATTATTATTGCAATGAGTTGGACTCACATTTAATGTACTTTGGGAAGTAACCAGGATTTACATTGCAGCACTTCATTCAAATAAACCAGAATGAAACCATAGAAGTTTATTGCAGAGATTATATTTTCTAGTTCTCATTTTAAAATCTTCTTTAATTTTTAACAATAATTTTTATTTTTTGAAATTACAATACAATTACATGGATTCTTCCTTTTCTTTCTCCAGCCCCTCCAGGCACCCTCTTATCTCTCACAAATTCATAGCTTCTTTTACTTTGTGTGTGTGTGTGTGTGTGTGTGTGTGTGTGTGTGTGTTCCAAAATATATGCAATAGGCCTATTCCAGACAATGTTTGTTACCTGTATGCATATGATCTCAGATCTGACTCCTTGGTATTGTAACCTCTTCTCTGGAGAAGACCATTTTCCCCCACTCTCAGTATTCCCCAGTTGTCTGTAGTTATTTGACTAGGAAATCACAAATGATGTCCTTAAATGTCTACTTAAACAGACAGCAGTTTGAAGGTGTCCCTTCTAATGAATTTTTAGGTCTTAAATTTTTAATGCTTTATATGTGCTAAACAGGAAGAGATGAATGGCAAACAATACTGAAATCTCTCAATGATATTTTCAGAGAGAGGAAAATGGAGACATTGCTTACAAAAGTCCCTCTGTGATTATCAAAGCTATGTGATAGGTTTGCTGACACTTGCAGAAAATATTGCTCATGTCTCCTTGAAACAGTTTATCATGTAATCTACAGTTGTATGAAAGAAATTTGTTAATGTCTCAAACTTTGAATTTTCAAGCTAAGATTGAGCAACATATGAAAACTTTTATGGAAGAGGAAGAAATGAAAGACCATTATTGCTTTTTATCCACTGTCCTGTGATTTAGATCTAGTATGGAAACTTTTTAATAAGAAAATAGTATTTCAATTCCATCCTTATTTTTTCCAAGAACTGTGGATAAAGTTGAAACTACTATGAAGTATGTTAATGTTTGTATACACAATAGGGCTCACTGAGTGAATCTTCCCCAGTCTCCCTTCTCCCCCAGATCCACTCTTCCTCTTGTCCCTTCAGAAAAGGGCAGGCCTCCCAGAAATGTCAACCAAACATTGCCTATCAGGTTACAATAAGACTAGGATCAAGTGTCCACAGCAGTAATGGGTGGAGTTGGCTGGGGTAGGCAGATTTTTGTGTGGCAGTTTAGGTTCTTTGCTTGAGCATGGGAGGTAAGGGATCTCAGAGGTACTGAATGTGATTTCCCTACCTGAAACAGGATAATGGATAGAGTTGGTGATGGTTTGCTAGTGTTAGTCTTGTGCCTAGAAGAAGAGTGGTTTATGTGGAGGGGATATTAGAGTTGTTATTGGTGGGTAGACTTAGTATTGGGAATCTCAGCTCCCTGTCTGGAAATGTGGGGCCAAGTGTGCTCCATGGGGTGGATGGGGTTGGTGACCCTAATTGAGCCTTTTTATTAAAAAAGATGTGCAGTAAGGGCACATGTGAAACACATGGTCAATAGGCTGGCTGGCTTTCTTTCTTTCTTTCTTTCTTCCTTCCTTTCTTTCTTTCTTTCTTTCTTTCTTTTTTAAGACAGCTGTAGTTGTATATGCATATAATTTTTATAATTTTTTGAGATTATATTATAGTTACATCATTTTCCCTTTCTTTCCCCCTCATCTAAATGCTCCCATGTACACCCTCTTCTTGCTCTCTTTTAAATTCATGGCCTATTTTTCCTTAATTGTTGTTATATACAGTATAAGGTTACTTGTAAATACATGTTTATGGTCTCAGGGCTGATCATATAGTATTAGATAACCAATTGGTGTGCTCTTTCATAGGGAGGACTATTTCTTCCACTCTCTGCATTACTTAGTTGCCTGTAATTCTTTGTCAAGAGTTGAGGCTCCAAGAGCTTTCCCCAGTTCACCAATGTCTATTGGCCTTGTCCATGTTTAGCTCATTTTAGGCAGCCATGTTGGTGACCTGTAGCTTCTGACATTTCTAGGGGTCATAACTTCATAATAAATTTCTTGTTCTGGCTCTTCTTCAATGATCCCTGATCCTTAGGTGCAGGAGTTGTATTATAGATGTATCAGTTGGGACTAGAATTCACAATTCCACATTCTGACTGGTTGTGGTTTTCTGTAATGACCTCTGTAAGTTGTAAAGATTAGTTTCCTTAATGGAAGGTAAGGACTATCTTATTTGTGGGTATAAAGGCAATCTTTTAGAATGAAATTAGAGATTATGCTGGTTTAGTAAAGTGGCCATTGTAGGTTCTCTACCAAGATCCATGACTTTACTAGCCTTGGGTAGTTGGCAAGGTTTCCATTACCAGGCATGTTTTCCCACTTGTTGAACAAGTCTTAAATCCTATTAGAGAACTACTAGTTACTGCCAAAGTATGCCTACCCCTACTGTACCCTATGCATAGAATTGTAAGTGCCTTATGCATATCAATTTTATTTAATTCTTCTAGAAGTCAGATAATATGGGTTCATATGTATGTAAGTAATAGTGCCTTATGCATGTTAATTTTATTTAATTCTTCTATAACTTAAAAAATATGGGTTTTCTTCTTGTTTCTATATAATATAATAATTGTGATATTTTTGATTAAAAGAAACTATCAAAGTTTAGAATGTTTTTAATCAAATTAACTTAAAATGATAATTAAAGTACTTGCTGGGATAGACTAAGAATATTATGATCAATGAAGATTTTTTTTTTCTTTTTGTTTTTTCTAGACAGGGTTTCTCTGTGTAGCTTTTTGCGCCTTTCCTGGAACTCGCTTTGTAGACCAGGCTGGCCTCGAACTCACAGAGATCCACCTGCCTCTCCCTCCTGAGTGCTGGGATTAAAGGCATGTGCCACCACCACCTGGCTGAAGATTATTTTTATTAGCACTTAGAAAATCAGGTTCAGAAGGAATTATGTATGATACATTTGTAGTATGATAATGTTTTTGTTTTTTCACTAAGATACTTTCTGAATGCTAGAGACTGATATAATATTTATTTTAATAACTTATTATAAAGAAGTATGTTCTTTGTTTAACAGGAGACAGCCCTCCAGTATTTTTTCTTTATAGGGGATCATGGATAATTTAGTACTTGTTTTGAGTTGCAAATCTTTTCTACTTACATAAATACATACATACATGGAAGGAAATTACATTTAGAAAATTGAGCACACTTCTATATGTTCAAATATTCTATAGAATCATAAGTTAGGGAAACATAATTATACTTTTAGCTCAGAGGGATATTTTCAAGCTATGCTCATGTATGTTGGAGGTCATATTGTGCAACATTAACCGAATATGTCAAACTTGATATGCAATGTCAGCTGCATTCCAAATGAAAAGAAGATTCTGTTAGTACAGCTGTGAAAGGATATGATTTTCTTTATACAGAAGCAATTGCTTCTTTATTGAACAAAAAAGAGCATACTACTTTAATTAACCCAACAAAGATAAAAAATATGCTAACTTAATCTGAAAGTCAATGTATAAGATTTGAGACAGGCAGGAGGGAAAAGAAGGCTGAATTTAAAGTTCTATACTCCTAACAATAATGGATATGTAGCATTAACTGGTAATCTTCTATAATCAGATTGATGACTACCCCAGTTGTCATCAGAGAGCTTTCATCCAGTAACTGGTGGAAACAGATTCAGAGACCCAGAGCCAAACATTAGGCCAAGCTCAGGAAATCCTGCTGAAGAGAGGGAAGAAGGTTTGTAGGAGTCAAAGGGTCAAGACATCATAAGAAAACCCAAGGAAAAAACTAACCTGGCCCATAGGATCTCACAGAGTTGGAAGCAACAATCATCGAGGCTGCACAGGACTGACCTGGCCCTCTAAATATATGTGACAGTTGTGTAGTTTGGTCTATTTGTGGGACTCCTAACAATGGGAGCAGGGGCTGTCCCTAATGCTTTGCCTCTTGGGAACCTATTCTTCATACTAGATTGCCTTGCCCAGTGTTAATACAAGGCAGGGGATGGGGGTGCTTAGTCTTACCACAACTTGGTATACCATGCTTTGTTGATACTTGTTGATACCGGGCCTGCCGCATTCTCAACATAAACAGAGGAGGAGTGGATTGAGGTGGAGGCATATAGAGGGGCAGTGGAGGAAAGGAGTGGGAGGACAGGAAGAAGGGGAATTTGTGGTCAGAATGTAAAATAAATTAATTTAATTTAAAAATTCTGTAAATTTTAACTAACATCTTTTTACTTCCTCTACGTATTGTGAGGACACCCTAATGCCAGGTGATATTACCTCATGATTCCTGAGTACAAAGCCCCTCTTTCTAATTTGACACAGCAATGCTAATGACAGACCAGGAAAGGAGTAAGCAGGCTAAAATATCTGCAAAGCTAAAAAGCCAGTCTAAGAGTTTAGAAAACGTATATTGTTTATACCCTAAATAAGTCAAATAAAATTTCTCTAATTCTTGACATGGTCATTAAAAATGAAAACAGGAATTTTACTGATACACACCTTAGAGGAGAAGAAATGCAGTCACTCACTAGCTCCAGTGGCCAGTTGCTGATAGCCAGTCTTGTGCAATGAAAAGAAGGCCTGTGCTTGCTGCTTCAGCCTCGGGGAGTCTATGTGAGCCCTGCTTAGTTGATTTGGTGGGCCATATTCTCCTGATGTCCGCATCCCCTCTAACTCCTACACTCTCTCTTCCTCCTGGTGCATGGGGTTCCCCGGGCTCCAAATGCAAGCTAAAACTGTGATACATTGGCTGTACGTTGGCTGGGTGAATTCCTTGTTATTCCTTTCCTTGTGCATGTGTTTATGCATGCGTGCATATGTGTGTGTGTGTGTGTGTGTGTGTGTGTGTGTGTGTGAGAGAGAGAGAGAGAGAGAGAGAGAGAGAGAGAGAGAGAGAGAGAGAGAGAGAGAGAGAGAGAGAGAGAGAGAGAGAGAGAGAGAGAGAGAAATAAGCACAAGATTTTGGGAAGTGGAATACTACATTAAAGACAATTTCTTCTCTTTTCTGTCCCATATACATTCCCATACCTGTAACAGGAATCTTAAATGGTCTTATTAATAAGAACAAACCCGAGGCCAGTTATTAGGGTAAATGCTGGAAGATCAGAGAAGCAGAACAAGCCACAGCTTCCTCACCTTGACAGTTCCTCAGCTGATCCTGTTTCCTCAGACTGGAAGCCTATGTGTCCTCATCTGAATGGGTCTCAGCTGAACTGTTGCTAAAAGTCTAAGAGCTTAACCAGCCAGATGCTTCTAGTTTCTGGTCCTCATGCCTTATACACCTTTCTGTTTTCTACCATCACTCCCTGGGATTAAAAGCTTGCTTTCTGGGATTAAAGGTGTGAGTCACCAAGGTTGACTGTATCCTTGAACAGATGGATCTCTGCCTCTGGAATGCTAGGATTACAGGAGTGCTACCACTGTCTATCCTCTATGTTTAATATTGTGGTTGTTCTGTTTCTGACCCCAGAAAAGTTTATTAGGGTGCATAATATTTCAGGGAACATAATACCACCACGCATACCATCTCAGTTGCCAAGAAAATGATAATGGTCATCTTTGCCTCTCAGGTTTTCTTCCATTTCATCTAACATTCAGGAAAAAACAAAAACAAAAAAACAAACCCTCAACGCCTCAACGGTTTCAAGGAGCTGCACAATTCAATGCAGGCTTGGTAGCTAAGATAGCTTGCTTCTGAACAATGGCATACTGATTTACAACACAGGCACTGAACTTAATTATTTTTAAATAAATACTTGTGAAAAAATAGTATTTCCTGTCCCCCAAAAAATGTAATGTGGTATCCATGAAGGGAGAGGATGAACATTAACAAATAAACTCACTAACTTTAAAAAAAAAATCCTTCTGCTGCTAGAGTTCCAGATGCAGACCCATTGCTGAACTCTCTCTAAATGACAGTCATGAACTTAAAGCAAAAATGGAGTAGAGCAAAAATATGCTCAACTAGTAGCAAACAGCAAAATCCCTAATCACAACAATGTATTAAATAATTTCCTTCTTTCAGTGTCCACTTCAGAGCTATTGGTGCCGAATACAGAAATCAAGGATTTTTTTTAATTTTCATTATTTTTTTAATTTTTTGGTTTTTCCAGACAGGGTTTCTCTGTGTAGCTTTGGAGCCTGTCCTGGAATTTACTCTTTAGACCAGGCTGGCCTTGAACTCACAGAGATCCACCTGCCTCTGCCTCTGCCTCTGCCTCCCAAGTGCTGGGATTAAAGGCATGTGCCACCACCTCCTGGCTCAACGATGTCTTAAAAGGAAAAGAAGATATCTTATGTATCTTCAAGGAGCCGGTAAGGCCAATGCATGCATATACAGGGCTTTGGCGATAACGTTCTAAGCACTCTACCTAAATTAGTAAGGCAACACTCTAATTAAGCCTACAGTGTGTGTACCATTGTGATCTCTACGCTGTGCGTGATGAATGCAGCACAGAGATGGTCCACAGCTGCCTGAATGTGCATAGCTGATAAAGAGAGCGCGTTTCTCACCGAGGCCCTGGAGGTTTGCTTCCAGGCTTCAGGAACCTCTGGGTGTCTATCCACCATGCCACTTGACAACACTCAAAAACTCCTAAAATAGAAAGAGAGGACAGGAAGAGGTAGAGGTTGGGAAAAACCGAAAACCAAACAGGAGTGAGAGGTGGAGAAGTCTGAAGGGCAGAGCACTTGCCCAGATGTCCCCCAAGGACTGTTTTGGAAGAGAAAGAGAATAATGTGTGGGAACGTTAAACTAGGTAATGACTCTTAAAAATAATCAAAAGGACTTGCTGCTGTAGTTCCCCAAATATATCTATCAAAATTTTTTTTATATTTTTTGCTCTATTTCTATTTGATAATGTGTGTGACTGATTTGTGACTACTTCCCTTCACGAATTTCATTAGAATTCTGGGTTTTTCTAGAATGTTCTTCAGTTTGATCAGCATTGGTAGCCTCGTTTCATAGTTGTGGTTTGCATTTCAAGGGTGAGGGCACCTGAACTGTTCTACTTTGGAAAGCCAGGAAACACAGAAAATGAAAAGACATGGAAAAAAATCAATTATTTGAAGTATATTTGTAGAAATTTCTGTGTACACACAGTGAAGAGATGACATTTGACAGAGTGTACCATTTAAAATGACCTCTTTTCATTTCTCTTTTTTCTCTACAACAAATGTATGTTAACTAGAAGCTGGCTATTTTGAGGGATGCTGCACTGAACTACAGGCTGGAGAGAAAAGTCCTGTAGCTGATCTACTGTGGGGGGTGGGGGACAGCATAGGAGCAGCCTTAACTGATAATTCCTAGTTTTCTGTAGGCTCATTAGTGGAAGCAGTGTGGAATTGGCCAGCCACTGCCTTAATCAGTACAGCTATGGGTTAGGCATTAGGCATTAGGGTTTCCAGAAATTGGACCCCTGATAGTGCTTAAAACTGGGGCCTAGGTCTTATTTCACTGCCCCAAATCACTGGAAGAAATAACAACCACAGTCTATTTAATTTCACTGAGATGTATGTACTCAGAAAAGAATCTTTTTATAGCACTTTTGGATTTTCATTAATATCTTTAATAATCCCCTGAGAACTCTAGCAAGGCAGTCAATGAAAACACGATGATGGCAAACTTGGAAATACGTATTTGGGTGCTTTTTACTTAGTCATTTCTGGTGTCTCAAGAAAAACGTTGATAATTTTTATTGTAATTGGTAATATTTAGATCAAATTTATTTTGTATGTTTAAATGTTATATGCAAGAATGTGATCATCATTCTTTTTCTTTTGTGTTGAAATAAAAATTTAAACTTCAATTTTAGGGTCAGTCTACTTTGAAATTCTAATATAAGACAGACATCAACTACTGTACATCAAAAAAAAAAAAAAAAAGTGAGCATCCAGTGAGTATTCTGGTGCTACCCTGTAACAAGAATGGAAGACAGCCTCCCATTTATCAAGTCCTATGTATTAGAGGAAAGGTGGAGTGGGCAGAAAACACATGCGCCCCCCCCCCCACTATATTCTCTAAACAGTTAAGTCTGCAGGTATTTGTCTGAACTGTTCCTGCCAGAGACCCTTTTGTCCAAAACATTTGAAGAAGTAAGGTCTCCTGCGAGTCCTTTACATTATTCACCAGCACCGTCTACATGAGACACTCCCAAAAGGGATAGAGGAGTCTTGTGTTGAGAGACATTCAGAAACAGGCGACAGGAACACCCCAGCCTGAGACAGGGCCATGTAGAGAGGAAATATGAGCCCCTCACCCCTGACCCTCCGGCCTCTTTATTTTGATCCCTTTAACAATGCAAGGTTGGCAGGCACAAGCAGTGCAAGTCTTTCTCTCTTTTGTTAGGCTTGGGAAAAAATCTCCAGGCTGCTTACTGTGGCTCCCACCTAAGGGCTTTCCTCATTTTTAATTAGAGAGAATTACAATGTACACCATATTTTTTTCAGATCGCTCTCCAAAGTGACCCCAGCACTAAGACACTGCTCCAATTTCCATAGCAAACAGATCTAAGTGTCATTATTTTGTGATTTTTTTGGGGGGGGGGGTGGGTGGGTCTATTTGAATATTTTTTAAGTATCTGTTTTGTCCCTCGTATGTGAAGTTTTTTAACTGATTTCTCAAATGTTAGTAGTCATATACCACAAAAGGATGATAAAAAAGGATGTCATATAATTTCTATATTTTGTTGTTTTGATTTTAACAATTCTGGAGATGTGACAAATATATATATAATAATTTCCTATAGAACTGCAAGTTAAATACAGTCCTATAGTAAAAATTTAGAAGTGCTTCTTCTAATGATAGACACAATCTAAACTAAATTCCTTCTCTTTCTATCTGATTGATTCTGAGATTCTAAATAGTCGTCCAAAGGGGGCTACTTGTTATACTCCATCCCTACCCCCGAGTATAACACAGGAGGAAGCTGTGAGGCACATGGCTCAGGCTCCAGAAAGTCCAAGAGTTAACAGATATAGTAGTCAAGTAACTTTTTAATGTATAGTAAAGAAAGATACTCAGATTTCCTGCTTTCTTAGATAAAATAGTTTGCTTGGACCCCATTTCTTTCTGTATCTCTCTGATATTTGTGACTCTTGTATCAACTTTTTGGAAGAGTAGGAGGCTTAGTTTTATATAATTTCTAATTCATGGGGGCGGGGAAAGTGTATATCCAAACATCTTAAAATATGCCATACTAGTTTTCTTCTCAAACTGTTAAAGGGAAATTATGGGGGGAGGGATTATGGGATCAAGATGAAATAGCCAAATGTAGAATTCCCAAAGGCACTTAGCATACATAACCCAGATAGAGAAAGACCCAGGGTGCCATCCATCCCTGCCAAGATAAGAGCCAAAAAGAGAAGAAAAGACATGGTCACAGGAAATCCATCTTGGAGGGGAAAAATTAAAAAGAAAATGTGATATAATCACAATGACTGTATTTTCATGTACATTATTAATGAAAATTCTTTCTTTTTAAATACATTTTTTCATGCAGTATGTTCTGATTATTATTTTTCCTCATCAAAGATCATCCCCACCTCCCCTCCTCTCCATTCAAACCTCTACCCCCTTGTTAGAAAAAAAGGAATCTAAAGTATAATAATAAAACAAAACAATATAAAACAAAACCAAGCAAACTGGAATAAGACATAACAAATGAAAGAGTCAAAGACAAAACACAAGAAATACATACAGACACAGAGACACACATGTTAATACATGCAGAAATCCTATAAAAACACAAACTAGAAACCACAATATACATATAAAAGACTTGAAAGGAAATAAAAAAAAAAAAGAAAAAAAAAAACATGCCCTGATAAAGCATTATGACACAAAACAACCTCCAAAAATCCCATTGAGTTTGTTTTGTGTTGGCCATCTACTGCTGGGCATGGGGCGTGCCCTTAAGAGTGATTTGTAAACCTGATGATATTCCCTTGGAAAAAACTAATTTTTCACTTACTAGCAGTTACCAATTGAAGATATTTTTTGGCCATGGGTGGGAACTTATGTCCATTTCCCCTCTCAGCACTGGGTCTACCTCTGGCCCAGACCTATAGAGGCCATTGCATGCAGCCACAGTCTCTGTGAGATCATACGTGTGTCCGTTGTGCTGTGTTTAGAAGCCCTTGTTTCCTCGGTATCTTCCATCCCCTCTAGTTCTTACACTCTTTCTACCTTCTCTTATGATGGGTTCCTTGAGCCCTGAGTTGGGGGGGGTGGTTCACAAAGATATCCCATTTAGGACTGAGTATTCTCAGGTCTCTCACTCTCTACATTGTCTCATTGTGGGTCTCTGTATTTGTTCCCTTTTACTGCAGGAGGAAGCTCCTCTGATAATGGCTGAACAAGACACTGATCTGATTCCCTGGTTCGTGTCAAAGATCACTTTTCTACTTGATTTGAAAACACACTACAATACCACTAGTCATAAATGTGACCTCTAATTTTAATAGAATTTACTACTGATCCCATCATCTCAGATGATCAATAAATTCAGAACTTGGTTTGATGATTGTTTTTTGTTTGTTTAAGGAGTTTGTATATAGCATGCTTTACCAATTCACTAGCACTAATTTAGAGCTAATGACATTGAAATTCAAGCCTGTGGGATACTCATATAGCATGTATACTTACAGCCTTTTTATGCTCAAGAATTTTACAAAGGGCTTCATTAGTGCATTTTAGGCACATTTCAAAAATAAAACATAAGCAAAACTCACAAAATACAGAAACTAGTTATTAAAATCATAAAGGAACATGTGTATGATGTAACATAGCTGAAATAAGAAAGCCAAACATCATTTTGCTCTGCATCAGCTGAGAACATGTCTATATGTCTTAGTCAGGTAACTAAGTCTTCTCTTGGCTTTGTATATATCCATGAAATAGTTCAATAGCCACAGACACTGTTTTGCAGGCCACAAACAAATTTTAAAAGATGATTCCCAAGTGTGAAATCTACAAATAGTAAAGATCAACTCTCATAAATAATTTGTGGAGAGGTTCTTTTTTTTGTACTAATTCAACCATATTTTATTAAATATTGGTAATCTGTTATAAATAGCAATTTCTCCTGTAACAAAATATAACTTCTGCTTTTTCAGACTTTGATCTCATATTGTAAATTTTAAATGTGCATTTGTGGGCTTTAGGGGGTTGGTTATTCATTTTTATTTTTAACAATTTCATACTTGTACATAGCACACTGTGATCACATTCATTCTTCAGTTCCTATACCCTTCCCAGTCCCAGTAAACCATTCTTCCCCAGCTAACTCCTTTCTTAGACTCCTGTCCTCTTTTTCTGCTGTGTTTATTTTATATTATGTTGTGTTTCATATATATATATATATATATATATATATATATGCCTCATATATATGGTTATAGAATATTTTATGTTGTATTTATGTTATATTTATTTGGGTGCAGGTCTTATGCAAGTTGTCACAGCTGCTATGTGCTCCTGGTCTCAGTGGCTGGGTCATACCCAGAAGATGGTGCTACAGCACTCTTCCCCATCCTCTGGCTCACACATTCCTTCCTCTGCATCTTCAGCGATGCTCCCTGGATCTTAGATGTGAAATGCACATCTCATTTGGTGCCAATCACTCAGTTAGTCCCTTATTTCAACACTTTAGCCAGTTATGAGTCCCTGATTTAGCCATCATCCACTGCCATCAAAAGCTTCCCTGACCAAAACTAAGAGAGTCTCTGGCTATAAACATAAAATATATAATCAGCAGTTTAACTACATATCATTTAGCAAAATGTTAATAGTAGATTGTCCCATAGGGCCTGTGACCTCCCTAGTCATAGGCTTTTGACCAAGTCTATAATACTGGGTTTGTTTTCCTCTCCATGGAGCTGGACTCAGATCTAACTGGGAATCGGTTTGTTACCCCTCAAACATTTGTACCACTATTGCATCAATGGGTATATTGTGACTGCCTGTTTTGTGTCGTAGCAGGAAAGATCCACAGTTGAGTGAGGCTATTGATGACTTTTCTCCCATCTTACATATCCTTTTAAGCACTATGAATGGTTGCCAGCAAGAAAGAAGCTTCCAAATCAGACCGAGCTTGATTTCTCTCTGTTCATCCCAAAACATGGAATATCTTCAATGATAGAGTCTTATTATATAATTCTGGTGGGTAACCAAGAGTAATGGCAAAGGCTTGTATTGTTTGAGACCCTCTGGACACTCTCTGGAAAACAATTCATAAGGTGGCATCCTACCTTGAGTACTGCGATTTGAGTTTAAAAACATGTCTTATGTGAAACTCTGCTAAAGCTCCCTTTTCAAGTTATTATTTTCTAATGTGTGTGTGTGTGTGTGTGTGTGTGTGTAGTTTCTGTGGAGACCTGAGAGAGCATCAAGTCCCCTAGAGGTAGAGTTACAAATATTTGTGAAATGCCAGATATGGTTGCTGGGAACTGAACTGGGGTCCTTTGTAAAAACAGCAAGTTCTCTTAACTACTGGAGTACCTCTTTACATTGTTTATTTGTTTGTTTGTTTTATTCCATTTTGTTTTGTTTTTCGAGACAGGGTCTCTTTGTGTAGCTTTTTGCACCTTTCCTGGAACTCACTTTGGAGACCAGGCTGGCCTCGAACTCACAGAGATCCTCCTGTCTCTGCCTCCCGAGTGCTGGGATTAAAGGTATGTGCCACCACCACTGCCCGGCGGGAGTACCTCTTTAAAAGTCACATGTTTCTAGTAGATTTCCATATGGCATTTTCATGGATGTTCAGTTTGGGTTGACCCTTTATCCATCTTTACCTTTCAAATGTCCCTACCCTATCATCTTTAGAACTGTCCTTCCCTAGGGTCACCATTGCTGTACTCAAACACCATGACCAAGGTTACTTACAGAGGAAAACATTTAACTAGGGAGGTTGCTTACAATTTCAGAAAGTCATTCTATAATCATCATGGCAGGGATCATGGCAGCAGGCAGGCAAGCATGGTGCTGGAGCAGTACCTAAAAGTTTATGTCCTAATCTGCAGGCAGAAGGCAGAAAGAGAGCTAGATGGGGCCTCCATGGGCTTTTGAAACCTCGAAGCTCTCTTTTGGTGACACACCTCCTCTACCAAGGTCATTCCTCCCAATTCTTAAATAGTCTACCACCTGGAAACCAAACATTCAAAGATATAATCCTGTGGGGGCCATTCTCATTCAAACTACCACACTTACAATTACTCTCCTTTACTTTCATATTATATGTGTCAATTATATTATATTATTATATTATACACTACATGTAATATACTGTATAACATATTAACTCTCCTCTAAGAGCTCTACTGTTTAGATTCTTAACATTATTGCATTCAATTTGAATTTCTATTAAATTAAATTAAAATCTTTTTCCTTATCCAAGATTTACAATCTATTTTTAATTTATTTTATTATTTGAGATCATAATATAATAACATCATTTCTCTTTATGTCATGGCCTCTTATCATTGTTATTATTCTTGTGTGTGTGTGTGTGTGTGTGTGTGTGTGTGTGTGTGTGTGTGTTCCTAACTACGTAAGTACAACCATGCTATCCATTTGGTATTGGATTTGGTACTTGATAACTAATTGTTTTTCTCTTCTCTGGGAAAAACTATTCCTCCCACTTTCAGCCTTCCTTACTTGCCTGTAGTTCTTTGTCTAAGGCTGAAGGCTTCTGAGCTCTCCACCCTTCCAGGTTAGCTTTTCCATGTTAGCTTGTCTATTTGGCATCAGCCTTGTTCAGCTCATATTTAAATGAGACTATTGGTGAGTCTCATGCTGGTGAGACTATTGGTGTAGCTTCTGACATTCCTAGCATACACAGTCTCACAAAAAATTCTCTCATCCTCTTGCTCTTTAAAACTTTGTGCATCCCTCTTTCACAATGATCCCTGAGCCTTAGGTGCATGTGTTGTATTGTAGATGTATCATTTGTGAGTGTGTTCCATTTGGGACTGGGCTCCACAACTCTGCATTTTGATTGCTTATACTTTTCTATAAAAATCTCTTTCTGTTGCAAGGAGATGTTTCCTTGAGGGGTAATGAAATTGATTCAGAAATAAATTGTTAAAGAAAAATGGATTTGTTTATAGTTTAACAAAACCTGGAGAGGAAGAAAGAAGTCTAATTTTCTAATTGCTCCTTAATCACTACCCTTCGCCTGTGACCATCTTGCAATTTATAAGAAGTTATAAGACAAAAAAAAAGTCTAGATCATGCTATAACATAAGGTAATTAGTCCTTTCCTGGAGAAAAGGGATCCTGGATTCTGCCTGAATATATACTTTTCTTTAGACTGCCTATCTCCTCTTCAGGTTCTTTAGCATGAAATAATTGCTATCTATCTATCTATCTATCTATCTATCTATCTATCTATCTATCTATCATCTACCCATCTATCATCTATCTCTCTATATATATCATCTATCTATCTACCTATCTATTATCTATCTGCCTACTATCTATATCATAATCTATCATCTGTTTATCATCTATTATCCATCTTTTTAATATATACATATATATATATATATATACATATGTCTATATATCTCAATCTGTTATTTTAAAAAAAGACTCATGAAGTCCCATTTTACTTAATGATTTATAATGCTTTACTATTATACAAGCCTGTAAGGGTCTCTCAAATTTGACTCTTGTATCTTAGGAACATTTCCACATCATTTCCTCAGTATTCTTTTCTGATGTCATAGATGCTTTTCCTCCTTTTATTGATATCAGCCTCTTCCCTCCAGGACTGTGGTTTATTTTTTCAGGGAATGATTAGGGTGCAATGTTACCTCTTTCTTTGATGCCCTTCCCCTTTGTGTGTGTGTGTGTGTGTGTGTGTGTGTGTGTGTGTGTGTGTGTGTGTGTTTACATACTAGCCTTCTGTTAGCCTTTAAATATTAAAACATTGTTCTTGAGATCTTATGCTGGGCATCCTCTCTGACCACTAATCACTTCCAAAGCATGGCTCTTTTGAATGGCAAAGCTTCCCCACTCAGTTTCAAGGAGAATTTTGCTGAATGGCTATACTGGAATTGATGTGTATAGTTTTTGAAATGGAACAGATAGTCATTGAATTAACATATTTCAATGACAATGGGATAGATAATAAGCCTTTTCTTGGTATACATTATCTGACTTTAATGATTTTCATATTGTAATAACTCATCAGGTAAGAGGATTCTATTGTGGTCACTTTCTCATTTTTAATAATATCTTTAACCATCAGGTTTTAACATAGATTCATCAACATCACAACTATGTTGCCAGATAAAATATAAAATGAAATTTGAATTCAGGTAAGCAATTAATAATGTATTAGGAAGGATTTCTCAAAAAAAAGTTTTAACACCCCACTGTTAGGTCAAATTCAAATTTGGTACTCTGCATACTTTACTGTTAAATCTATCAGTATGCATTAACCTTTTAAAAGTGTAGCTATAAAGTTACCAGGAAATTCACATGTTAGTTGGGAATAAAAGTAAAATTTTATCGAAATTCATGAAGTATCATTATTTTTTCCATGGCTTTTGTATTTTTGACATTTCATGGATATGCCTTTCAACAATTTAATTTGCCTTTGAAGGGTTTTAAAAACTATACACCAATGGACTTAACATTTCTATGGAAATGTCCAGCAGTTTCAGTAGTATATGGATTTAATGTGTGCCGTGCTGTAAAGTCATGTAAAATTTGCGGAGGGCTGCAGGTAGCAGACAGACAACTTAAGTGAACACACGTAAAGTCAGTACTTGGAAGTCTTTGCTTCCCAAGTACAGAAACAGCTTGATTTTCTGCTCTTCACTCTACTTCACTTCACAGATGGTGCTTGCCTTACAAACTGATGACTTCAGCAAGTCAATCATTGCATTTTCCCAATAATAAAATGCTTTTTTTATGTCTCTGTATCAATACCACAGTTTGGTAATTCCTCCAATACCTTAGCCATTCTGTCTTTAATATGTGTGACTGGTAAACTTTATTTTTAATACTCTAATTGCTTTGATGGTCCTTGAAGCATGCCTATGGCAGATGACAGGAGTCACTGACAAGTATTACGTGTTCTTAGCCAGCCATTCCCATATCTCTTGTTCTTCTATGGCCCAGTACTCTCATAGGAGCATATTAACCTCACAGCAGCCTCTAAAGGTCAAGTGAACATAAGAGTCACATGCCTCTTGCTTCAAAAGCTTGAAGTAATTAAGCTTACTCTTACTGGAAAGGCATGTCAAAAGCTAAGACCTGCTGAAAAGTAGGCTTACTGTGCCAGTCAGCCAAGTTATGAAGGCAAAGTGAAATTCTTGGAGTAAATTAAGACTGGATCCAGTTAACTCATGAGTAATAACAAAGCAAAAATGCTTTATTATTGATGTGGAAAGTTTTAGTGGTTTATACACATGATCAAAATAATCAAGCACTGCCTCTATCAAATATGCAATATAAAGAAGACCCTAATTCTCTTTGACTATAAAAATGCCCAAACCTATGGAAGCTGTAGGAGAAAAGTTTGAGGATAAGAGAAGTTAGTTGATCCTGAGATTTAGAGAAAGTAATGTAAGTAACAAATTGATTTGAAAAATAGGGTAACTGTCTTAGTCAGAGTTTCTGTCCCTATTATAAAACACTATAATCAAAAGCAACTTGGGGAAGAAAGGTAATATATTTCATGTTACACTTCTGGATAACAATCCATCACTGGGGGAAGTCAAGGCAAGAACCTGGAGGCAGGAACTGAAGTAGAGACATAGAATGCTGCTTACTGGCTTGCTCAATTTGTTTTGTTATGTAGCCCAGGACCACCTACCCATGGTAGTACCACCACCCAAATGGACTGAAACTTCCCACATCAATCATTAATCAAGAAAATGCCCCCACAGGTTTTCCCACAGGCCAATCTGGTAAGGACATGTTCTCAGTTGAGTTTCCGCTTCCCAAATTTGTGGCTAGTTGATAAAAACTGACCACAAAAATTATGCAGCAAATTTTCATGGAAAGATCACCAGAGACAAGCCAGAAGACTTGGCCAAAGGAGCTCATGAAGTGATGAAAACAAGCAACAAAATTTCCCTTGTCTGGGTAGCAGCTTACTAATGAAGAAAGAGATTGGCAACTAGAGTAGTGGTTCTCATCCTGTGCATCAAGACCCCCTTGGCAAACCTTTATTTCCAAAACAAATTACAATATGATTCATAACAGCAGAAAAATTAGAAGTTAGCAACAAAAATAGCTTTACAATTGGGGTCACCACAACATGATGAACTGTATTAAAGGGTCGCTGCACTAGGAAGGTTGAGAACCACTGATCAAGAGCATTCATGGCTAAATATCAGAAGTTAATGGTTTCAGTGCTTAGTTTCAAAACATCAAAGAGCAAGCTGGATGTTTTTAGAAGCTCATGTTCATTTACTATTCTGAAAACCCAAGTGACCTTAGAGAGCATACTGAAGGTACTTGCCAGTGTTCTATAATCAGAACAACAAAGCCTAGAATACAGGACACCTGTTGCTACTATGGTTCACTGAATATTTTAGAGCCACTTTTAAGAAAAATATCTCACCTTTCAAAATATCACTGATCACTAATAATGCATTGGTCACTCAAGCTAGAGATACAGTGAAAGTGACATTGACTTTATGCCTAATAACAGACCATATATCCATCCTGCAGCCCATAGATCAAGAGGTAATTTAGAATTGCATTTCCTTTGCTTAATGATGTACCTGCAAGAACAGGAAGAGTGATTCCCCTGAGGGATCTGGGCTAGTAAAACTGAAGTTTTTTGGAAAGGATTTGCTATTCTGGATATCATTAAGAATATTTCTAAGGCTGGAGAAAGGGTTCAGCAGGTAAGAGTGTTTACTGCTTTGCTAAAGGATCCCAGTTTGGTTCCCAGAACTCAAATTGGACAGCTCGCTCTCTCTCTCTCTCTCTCTCTCTCTCTCTCTCTCTCTCTCTCACACACACACACACACAAAAAAAAAAAAAAAAAAACAAAAAAAAACAAAACAAAACAAAAAAACAAAACAAAAAAACAAAACAAAAAAAACACATAATTCCACCTCCAGAGAGATCCAATACCATCTTCTGACCTCCCTGGGTCACTGCCATACCTTGGCATGCACTAATACAGACATTCAAATACACATAAAGAAAAGCTTAAATTTTTTATAAGAGTACTTCATAGGAAGACTTTAAAATATCAATGCAGACAGGGGGTTGGAAAAAGCTTATTTTAACTATTCTGTGTGACAGTAGAGACTTCAAGATTACAGAGAAAAAGTAGCTTCAGATGTGGTTAAAAATGACAAGAGAACTAACTATAACTTAAAATGCAGTCTGAAGAGGACACTAGATTGTTGGCATCTCATGGCAGAATTTTAGAATATAAAAACGTAAAATCTGGGCTGTGTTCCTTGTGAACATACTCTAGAACATTATTTAAATAACAACAAAGGATTTTGATTTCCAATATTGCCTACATTTTGTTGATAACCCAGTGTCAAGACTGGAAAGGGCTGATAAAAATATGACTAATGTGGGATAAGACTGGCAAATGCACTACATACTACAGAGAACTCCTTTATGAAAGGAAGAGTCAGTTGGAAAGGCTTTTCAGATCTCACTTTAAGAAATTTCTTGACATAGACTCCACCAGCTCTGACTGGACCCAGAGGTGAGTCTTTGTTCTCCTAGTCCATCATCCCAGCCTCTAGGTTTTGGGCCCAGGGGCACAACTAGTGCCCCCATACCCCACCTGTTGCAGCCCCCATTACAGTCCAGCAGGCAGGCCTGACCACCACTTCACCAGACCCTGTAGCCTACAATTCCCACTCCACCCCCCAACCCCACCCATGCTCCAAGACCACAACTGCTCCCTGAGACACAGATTCTACCAGCTCCAATTGGACCCAGAGGTGAGTCTGTTCTCCTAGCCAATCACCCAGTCTATAGGCTTTAGGCCTAGGGACACAACCAGTGCTCACATAACCCCACCCATTACAGCCCCAGTTGCAGGCCAGCATGCAGGACTCTTGCTAGCAGGCCTGACTACCACCACACCCCACTGCTCCCTGTAACCTACAAGCCCCAATCCACCTCCTCAAACCCACCCATCCTCTGAGACCACAACTGCTCCCTGAAACATAGACTCCAACAGCTCTCATTGGACCCAGAGCTCTAATTGGACCAAGTGAGACACAGACACTGTTAGTAGAGATTGGAAGCAGACATGAGTAGATGCCAGTACATTCAACAAAATAAAGAGCAATATGACACCACCAGAGCCTAGTGGTCCTACATCAGCAAGACCTGAACTTTCCAATGTAGAAGAAGCAAAAGAAAACAACCTTAAATATGACTGCAAAGAGATGATAGAGGCCTTTAAAGAGGAAAAGGAAAATTCCCTTAAAGAAATTGAGGAAAAGGCAAACAAAACATTGGAAGAAATCAATAAGTTCCTTAAAGATTAAAGTCAAGAAAACTATGAAAAAGCAATCAAACAAGTTAAGGAAATAGTTCTTGAGTTGAAAACTGAAATAGAGGAAACAAAGAAGGCACAAAATGGGAGAATGCTGGAAATAGAAAATCTGAGTAAATGAACAGGAACTACAGATGCAAGCATAACCAAGAGAATGCAAGAGATGGAAGGGAGAATATCTGGCACTGAAGATATGATAGAGGAGATAGATTCGTCAGTCAAAGAAAATATTAAAGCCAAAAAACATCATAAAGTCATCACAAAACATCCAGGAAATCTGGGACACCATGAAAAGAATCAAACCTAAATATAATAGGTATAGAAGAAGGAGAAGAATACCAACTCAAAGGCACAGAGAATACATTCAACAAAATCATAGAGAAAACTTTCCCAACCTAAAGAAGGAAATACCTATGAAGATACAAAAAGCTTACAAAACAACAAATAAACTGGACCCCAAAAAGAAGTCCCCTTGCCACATAATAATCAAACAACTAAACATACAGAATAAAGAAAAAAATATTAAGAGATGCAAAAGAAAAAGACCAAGTAACATATAAAGGCAGGTCCATCAAAATAACACCTGACTTCTTAATGGAGACTCTGAAAGCCAGAAGGTACTTGACAGACATTATGCAGACACTAAGAGACCATTGATTCCAGCCCAGATTATTATACACAGTAAAACTCACAATCACCATAAACAGAGTAAACAAAATATTCCACAATAAAACTAAATTTAAATAATACCTGTCCACAAATCTAGCCCTACAGAAAGCAATAGAAAGAAAAATCCAACCCAAAGAAGTGAGATGCACCCATGAAAACACAGGCAACAGATAATCTCACACCAACAAATCCTAAAGAGGAGAAACACACAATACTACCACCAAAAACAAAAAAACAAAACAAAACAAGAATTAACAATCACTGATCATTAATATCCCTTAATATCAATGGACTAAATTTGCCTATAAAAAGACACAGGCTAACAGAATGGATATGTAAGTAGGACACATCCTCCTGCTGCATACAAGAAACACATCTCAACTTCAAAGACAGACACTATCTCAGAGTAAAGGTATAGGAAAAGTCTTTCTAGTCAAGTGGACTTAAGAAGCAAGCTGGTGTAGCTATCCTAATATCTAACAAAATAGACTTCAAAGTAAAATTAACCAAAAGAGATCATAAAGGACATTACATATTAATAACAGGAAAAATCCATCAAAATGAAATCTCAATTCTGAACAATTATACCCTAAATACAAGGGTACGAATATATGTAAAAGAAACATTACTAAAGAGTAGATCACACATCAAAATCCATAGACTAATAGTGGGAGACTTCAATTCCCCACTTTCACCAATGGACAGGTCTGCCAAACAGAAACTTAACAGAGAAATAAGAGGTCTAACAGATGTTATGACTCAAATGGACTTAACAGACATCTACAAAACATTCCACCAAAATACAAGAGAATATACCTTCTTTTCAGCACCCCATGGAATCTTCTCTAACAGATTGGCCACAAAGTAAATCTCAACAGACACAAGAAAATTGGAATAACCTTCTGTATTTTATCAGACCACTATGCCTTAAAGTTAGAATTCAACAACAACACGAAGTACAGAAAGCCTACAAACTCATGGAAACTGAATAATGCTCAATTGAATCTCCAATGGGTCAAGGAATAAAGAAAGAAAGAAATTAAAGACTTCTTAGAATTCAGTGAAAACAAATGTACAACTTATGGGACACTATGAAAGCAGTACTAAGAGAAAAGATCATAGCTCTAAATGCCTACATAAAGAAATTGGAGAAATCTCACACTAGTAACTTAACAATACACCTGAAAGCTCTAGAACAAAAAGAAGCAAACTCAATCAGAAGGTGTAAATGCCAGGAAATAATCAAATTGTGGGCTGAAATCAGTAAAGTAGAAAAAAAGAGAACAATACAAAGAATCAATGAAAAATAGTTGGTTCTTTGAGAAAATAAAAAGAGATAGACAGACCCTTATCCAAACTAAAAGGCAGAGAGTGAATATCCAAATTAACAAAATTAGAAATGAAAAGGGGGACATAACAATAGAAAATGAGGAAACCCAGAGAATCATCAGGTCATACTTCAAAAATCTGTACTCCACAAAATTGGAAAATCTAAAAGAAATGAACAATTTTCTGGATAGGTACCATATACCCAAATTAAATCAAGAACAGATAAATAATTTAAATAGAACTGTGACTCCTATGGAAATAGAAGTAGTCATTAAAAATCTCCGAACCAAAATAAGCCCAGGGTCAGATGGTTTCAGTGCAGAATTCTACCAGAATTTCAAAGAAGAGCTAATACCAATACTCCTCAAATTGTTCCACACAACAAAAACAGAAGGAACACTGACAAACTCTTTATATGAGGCAACAGTTACCCTGATAAGCAAACCACACAAAGATGCAACAAAGAAAGAAAATTACAGACGAATCACCCTCATGAACATTGATACAAAAATACTAAATAAAATACTAGCAAACTGAATCCAAGAACATATATAAAAAAAAAAAATCATCCATCATGATCAAGTAGGCTTCATTCCAGAGATGCAAGGATGGTTCAACATATGGAACATGTAAACAAACTGAAAGAACAAAAACACATGTTTGTCTCATTAGATGCTGAAAAAGCCTTTGACAAAATTAAATACTCCTTCATGATAAAGGTTCTAGAGAGATCAGGAATACAAGGGACATACCTAAATATAATAAAGGCAATTTACAGCAAGCCAACAGCCAACATCAAATTAAATGGAGAGAAACTCAAGGTAATTTTACTAAAATCAGGAACAAGATAAGGCTGTCTGCTCTCCCCATATTTATTAAATATAGTACTCAAAGTTCTAGCTAGAACAATAAGACAACAAAAGGAGATCAAGGGGATACAAATTGGAAAGGATGAAGTCAAATATTTGCTATTAGCAGGTGATATGATAGTCTACATAAGTGACCCCAAAAGTTCTATCAGGAAACTCCTACAGCGGATAAACACCTTCAGTAATGTGGCAGGATACAAGATTAACTCAAAAATCTGTAGCCCTCCTATACACAAATGATAAAAGGGCTGAGAAAGAAATCAGAGAAACATCGCCCTTTACAATTGCCACAAATAACATTAAGTACCTTGGAGTAACTAATCAAACAAGAAAAGACTTGTATGACAAAATCTTTAAATCTTTGAAGAAAGAAATTTAAAGAAGATATCAGAAAATGGAAAGATCTCCCATGCTCTTGGATAGGTAGAACCAACATAATAAAAATGGCAATCTTACCAAAAGCAATCTACAGATTCAATGCAATCCCCATCAAAATTCCAACACAATTCTTCACAGACTTGGAAAGAACAATACTCAACTTCATATGGAAAAACAGAAAACCCAGGATATCTAAAACAATCCTTTACAATAAAGCAACTTCTGGAGGCATCACCATCCCTGACTGTAAGCTCTACTATAGAGCTATTGTAAAAAAAAACAGCTTGGTATTGACATAAAAACTAGCATGTGGAGCAATGGAATTGAATTAAACACCCTGACATTAGTCCACACACCCATGAACACCTGATTTTTGACAAAGAAGGCAAAACTGTACAACAGAAAAAAGAAAGCATCTTCAACAAACAGTGCTGATATAACTGGATGTCAACATGTAGAAGATTGTAAATAGATCAATATCTATCACCATGCACAAAATCAAATCCAAGTGGATCAAAAACCTCAACATGAATCCAGCTACACTGAACCTGATAGGGCAGAAAGTAGGAAGTAGCCTATAATGCATTGGCACAGGAGACTACTTTCTAAATATAACATCAATAGCACAGACACTGAGAGCAACAATTAATAAGTGGGATCTCCTGGAAATGAGAAACTTCTGTAAAGCAAAGGACACAGTAAATAAGACAAAATGACAGCCTAAAGAATGGTAAAAGATCTTCACCAACCCCACATCTGACAGAGGGCTGATTTCCAAAATATACAAAGAACTCAAGAAATTAGACAGCAAAATATCAAACAATCCAATTAAGAAGTGGGGTAAAGTTCTAAACTGAGAATTCTCAATAGAAGAATCCCAAATGGCTGAAAGACATTTAAGGAATTGTTCAACATACTTAGTCATCAGGGAAATTCAAGTCAAACTGACTCTGAGATACCATCTTACACCTGTCAGAATGGCTAAGATCAAAAAGACTGATGACAGCTTATGTTGGAGAGGATGTGGAACAAGGGGAACACTCCTCCACTGCTGGTGGAAGGGCAAACTTGTACAGCCACTGTAGAAATCAATATGTCATTTTCTCAGAAAATTGGGAATCAATCTACCTCAAGAACCAATGATACCACTCTTGGGCATAAACCCAAAGGATGCTCAATCATACCACAAGGACACTTGCTTAACTTTGTTCATGGCAGCATTATTCGTAGTAGCCAG
Source organism: Onychomys torridus (assembly GCF_903995425.1). NCBI lineage: Eukaryota > Metazoa > Chordata > Mammalia > Rodentia > Cricetidae > Onychomys > Onychomys torridus. Next base: position 83,826,501 of record NC_050449.1, read on the forward strand.
AACCTGGAAACAACCTAGATGCCTCTCAACTAAAGAGTGGATAAAGAAAATGTAGTACATGCTGTGGATATCACTCTGTATGCTATGAATGTATTGCTCTGATTGGTTAATAAATAAAATGCTGATTGGACTAGGCAGGACAAGCAGAGAAGAGAATTTGGGGAACAGGAAGGCTGAATCAGGAGTTGCCAGCCAGACACAGAGGAAGCAAGATGTAAAAGTACTGGTAGGCCACAAGCCACGTGCAACTTATAGCTTAATACAAATGGGTTAATTTAAGATATAAGAACTAGATAGCAAGAAGCCAAGAAGCCTGTAATGTCTTCTTGCTAACTAGTTCTTATATATTATATCATTTTATATTTTATATTTTCTTGCTATCTAGCTCTTATATCTTAGTTTATAAGTAATATAAGTCTCTTTGTGTTTACTTGGGGCTGAGTGGCTGCAGGAGCTGGGTGGACACAGGAAAACTCCAGTTACAGGTACATATACACAATAGAGTATTATTCAGCTATAAAAAAAAAAATGACATCATGAAATTTGCAAGCAAATAGATGGAACTAGAAAGTATCATCTTAAGAGAGGTAACCCAGACTCAGAAGGACAATCATGGTATGTACTCACTTATAAGTGGATAGTAGAGGCAAAGCAAAGGATAATTAGACTATAGCCCACAGCTCCAGAGAATCTAGGAAACAAGGAGGACTCTAAGAAGGATGTATGGATCACCTTGGGAAGGGGAAACAGAGGAGATACTCATGAGTAAACTGGGGATGATGGAGAGCAATAGAGGGGAGGGGAGGGGGAATGAGAACATGAGGAAATGGGATTGTCACACTGGGGGAAGGACGGAGTGGGAGAACAATGAAAGAGATATCGGGGGTATTATAAGGTAAGGGAGAAACCTGGTGCTAGGGAAATTCTCAGGAACACACAAAAACAACCCCAGACTATACTGCTAGCAATAGTGGTGAAGGTGCCTGTACTAGCCTACCCTGATAATCAGATTGGTAAATGTCCTAACTGTCATCATAGAGCCTTCATCCAGTAACTGATGGAAGCATAAGCAGAGATCCACAGCCAAGCACCAGGCCTAGCTCCAGGAGTTCATTCGAAGAGATGGAAGAGGTATTATATGAGCAAGGGGAGTCAAGATCATGATGGGGAAATCTGCAGTGACAATTAAACAAAGCTCAAAGGAACTCACAAACTTTAGACAGACAGCTGTGGCACCTGCATGGGACAGACTAGACACTGCATACAGGAGACAGTTGTATAGCTGGGTCCATTTGAGGGGCCCCTGGTAGTGTGATCAGGATCTATCCCTGGTGCATGAGCTGGCTTTCTGCATCCCATTGCCTATAGTCAGGCAACTTACTCACCCTTAATACAGCAAGGAGGGGCTTGGTCCTGCCTCAATTGAATGTACCAGGCTTAGCTGTCCACCCATACCATACGAGGCCTTACCCTGTTGGAGGAGAGGAGGTGGGGTGGGTCCGGGATGTGGAAGGTAGGAAGGGGAGCAGGAGGAGGGATAAGAGAAGGATTTAAAAAATGAAAAAAAAAGAGAGAGAAATGTCTCAACAACTCCAGCCCTTCAGCAAACCACTATGCTGATCAGTTAGCAGCCACTGGACATTGATGACAATTTTCCATTGCCAAACAAAGGATAATTACTTTCTGAAAGATCAGATTATCATTAGTAACTTACTTAATTAGTAAATTACTTAAAATTAAACCTGGATTTTGGGGTTTTTTTGTCCTAATATGCCACAGTTAAAAGATCATAGGAGTGGTTCTCAACCTACCTAACAATGTGACCGTTCAATACAGTTCCTCATGTTGTGATGATCCCCGATCTTAAATTTTGTTGCTTCTTCATAACTGTAATTTTCTGATATTATTAATGGTAATGTGAATATCTGAAATGCAAGCCCCAAAGGGGGTAATGACCAACAGGTTGAGAACCACTTCATTAGAGTCTAGTGTAAATGTAACGTTTTTATAGTGCTAAGGAGAACCAAGGTCTCATGCATGCTAGCAATGTTCTATCAACAAGCTTCACCCTAGAGCTACACATTGTTTTTGTATGTACTTGTTTGAATCACTTTATTACAATATTTTCTTTATTGCATCCAGACCCATAGTATCTCTATGGAATAGCTCAGAAAAACTCTTCTAGATAAATTGGAAAACACGTATGAAAGCCAAAATAGTGGAAAGTTCAAACAACCAGTATAATTTAATTCCTTCAATGTATAATCTCCAACTCTAATATTAAAATCTTATATTAATCAGTTTTTTCTTTTTTTTTTAGCCATGGGTTCCCCTGTCCTCCCCCCTCCCGCCCCCATCCCCACATTCCCCCCGCCCCTCCCCTCCATTCCCATGTCCTCCAGGATCAAGGCACCCCTGGGGATTCATTTAAACCTGGTGGATTCAGTATAGGCAGATCCTGTCACCTCCTTCCAGACTGAGCAAAGTGTCCCTGTGTAAGCCCAAGGTTTCAAACAGCCAGCTCATGCACTAAGGACAGATACTGGTCCCACAGACTGGGTGCCTCCCAAACAGATCAAGCTATTCAATTGTCTCACTTATCCAGAGGGCCTGATCCAGCTGAGGACTCCACAGCTTTTGGTTCATAATTCATGTGCTTCCATTTGTTTGGCTATTTGTCCCTGTGCTTTTTGCAATCTTGGATTCAACAATTCACGCTCTTGCAGACCCTCCTCTTTCTCGACAGTTGGACACCTGGAGCTCCATCTGGGGCCTGGTTGAGGATCTCTGCATCCACTTCCATCAGTTATTGGATGAGAGTTCCAAGACGACTGTTAGGGTGTTTAGTCATCTGATCACCAGACTAGGTCAGATCAGGCTTTCTCTCGACCATTGCCAGCAGTCTACAGAGGATATATCATTGTGGATTTCTGGGGACCTCTCCAGCACTCTGCCTATTCCTGTTCTCATGTGGTCTTCATTTATCATGGTCTGTTATTCCTCGTTCTCCCTTTCTGTTCTTGATCCAGCTGGGATCTCCTGTTCCCCTAAGCTTTCTTTCCCTCAAAACTTGCCCTTCATTACTCCCACTGTTGTCCAGGTTGTTCATGTAGATCTCAAAAAAAGAAGACACCACAGTTATTTTCATTAATAGGAAATGGTATGATTGTAGAAATTATAGATCAAAATAGGAACTTTTGGGGAGGGGAGGGGAGGGGAGGGTGAACTGGGCAGAGAGGAAGGAGGGGAAACTGTGGTCAGGGTGTAGCTTATGAGAAGAAAAAAATTAAAATAAAATACTTCCAAACATGAAAAAAAATCTTATATTAAGCATAAAAGTAATTGAGATAGTCTAGACACTGGTATAGAACAGCAGTATAATGCCACAAATGGTTCATTAGTTTTGTTACTGAAGGAGAGAAGGTAGCACATTCACTCATTCAAATGTGCTAAGATGTTAAATTATTAGACATAATTATTGAATTCTTATATACCACCTCATTTTTTTTGACGTCTTCCTTGACCCATGAGTGACTGACCTACAGCAAATAGATAGGCAAAATGTAAGCAGAATTTTCTTGGTTTTCATCTAAAATCATCAAAGAAAAGATAAACACTTGTGTTCAAAGAAGATGCCCTTGATAATTCCAAAGGAAGTATATGCAAGTTTGGATAATAAAACTCATTTAAACATTTTCCAGTTTGAGCAACTGTGACACTTGACAATAAAAAAAAAAGACCTATTAATAGGGCATATTACAAATTCAAGTCTTCCCCCAGGACTTAACTATTAGCCCATATTTTCCATAAGAATCAAATCATAGCAAAATGTCTCATTGCCAAGCTATTCACCTGACAAAAGGGCTCAAGGCTGCTATCATTTACATGATTTCAGTAAAATGACAAGAACTTGCTGTGGAGTGGAAACTAGCTCTCTCTCTCTCTCTCTCTCTCTCTCTCTCTCTCTCTCTCTCTGTGTGTGTGTGTGTGTGTGTGTGTGTGTGTGTATTGTAGATCCTTTCCACAGAATTGGATATGTCATTCAGTTCATGTGACTTTCAACTTTGAGCCAATTGCTTAATAGCACTAGGTAAATACCTTCTAATATGTTCATAACACAGAATTGGTATCTTAAAAAAATCAATTAAGTTAGTGAAGTTTCCACATTTGATGTATTAATTTTTATTGTTACAAATATTTAAATGTACATGTACAAATATATCTTATTGAGTTCCTTTAGTTAGCAACAGCTCATATGCTTATGTGTTAAGAATAACTTCTTGAGATTAGGTCATCTGCCAGTGAGTTTATCCTGAAGAGTCCTGATTCTCACACTCTAGGCAGAGGGGCTATTGATTGCCTATAGGATTTCACTTAGAGTCCTCTTCTGTAGCTGGGATAACTGACTTATTCCAGAAGGCCAGATGCTTAATTAATAATGTGAGGAAATCCCAACTTTCAAACTTGGAGAAAAAAAATGGCCAAGACTATGTGTAATTTAGGTAACACTCTTAGGGAAATGTGATTAATCATTTTGAATTTAAGAATTCTGAAAATATCTTTCCATGTTTCCAACTAAATGTGGTTGTTATGGCTAATCTTTGCTGTCAACTTGACTATATCTGGAACTAACTAAAACACAAGCAGCTAGCACATCTGTGGGAGATTTTCTTGTTTGGATTTTTTAGGTCAGAAGACTCGTCTTAAATGGCCACACCTTCTGGTGGAAACCCACGTAAAATGTAGGAAGAAGGAAGCTTTTTGCTTTTTGTCTGTTTGACCTCACTCCCAGTGGAAAATTCATCCATTCTTTTGTGGAGCCACCACTTTGCTGGTATTAGAACCTACTCTTCAAGATTCGAACATGGGAGATGGATTCTTTCTCCAGAGGAAATATCCTCTGTGAATAAGCACACACCATTGCTTCTGACAATACAGCATGATATGATAACCAATGAAATAACAATTTGAATCCTCAACATGGAAACATACCTTTCAGTAGAAGAAATTTGTCAAACAATTTGAAAATGTGAACAGTGATAATAGATGTGCCTAAAATTAATCCCTTTTTTGCATTCTAATTATTACATAGATGATATTGTAGATATGTGTTTCATATCCAGTCTGAGACCTGTAGAGATTAAAAATAGAAATGCTTAGACAGCAGAGAGAGGATCCATTACTAGTGATGTGGGACAGCTTGGTCAATGATTAAGATCTGGTTTGGGACAGTTTTCAGCATCAGAGAACATGTGGAAAGTACTGATAGGTCTCACCATGACACCACCTGCAAGTGGCAGATGCACTGATCTCTTTTCTTTGTGCCAGGCTTTCATGGGAGTTGTTTTTCTGTAACAAAACAAAAAAAAATGAGAATGCTTTCTGAAGCATCAAGGAGAACGCTTTAGTACTGATTATGAAAGATTTATAGAAGCCTACTATTTAGATCCTTCTTCCACATGCACACAGGTATGGAGGTTTATCCTATAACAATGTGTCTACCAGACAGCAGAGGTCAACAAATAAAAAGTGCACAGTCATGTCAGGAATAGGTTGTTTCTTTTTGTGTTGTTGACCAGTAAGGTCCTATAGACCCCCAACATTACAGTCCAATGCTCTTGGTTCCCCTCTTGATCTTAATAATAGGACCTTATTGCTGAAGACATTACATACTTAAGATATAGAATATGGTGAAATCAAGGGGTTACTGATCTGTAAATGTCATCCTCACTGGCTACCTTTGACAGTGCTTGGAAGTGTTATTCACACTACCAGAGGTGAAAAGATATTATCAGTCTTACCCATGTTTGAATCTTGTGAGCTACAAAAATGACTGGTTTGTAAGACATGTCCACTGGCACAAGAGTGGTGAAAACACCAAGGGAGTAATTAACAACTTTCTGATTGATTTAAGTTTCATTCTATAAGATTAAACCCATATGTAGCACCATCATTGGCCAAGAACCTATGGAAAGACAGGTTATAGGCCCTAGGGGAGAACCTATTTCTATTATTAAATGAATGGACACAATATTAAACTGACTCTTAGTGACTTACTATTATACCCATAAATCAATGCATCTCTCACCCCTCATCTGAGAACTTTCTATTTGCAGTAGATTATGATCAACAAAGACCCACAAATGGCAACAGTGCAGAAAATTAGAGACTGCAGAATTATCGTCACTAAATGCAACCTATATACAGCACCCCCACCCAAGACTCAGACATTATTGCAGAAGAGGAGGACAGAAACCGTGTAAAAACTAGGGACTGTAAATGAGTAAGGAAGCTGTTTTCTGAACACAACTGGGCAGCTGCACACACACATGCTCTTACAGAGTTATGGTACCATAAACAAGACCTATGTAAATCAAAGAAATGTCAGTTCTAGCATGGAGAGGGGAACTTGGCCAAACACATCCCTAGCTAAGGAGCTATTGGAAATTGTTAGCTATTCTGAGAGGGAAAGTCAGCTTTCTCTAAGAATATAAGCCCTGATTAGTGGAAGTTCCAGTGGAATGATATACAACCAAGAGTATTTGATCAGCACAAATTCATCTTGCTTGTTTAAAAAAAAAATAGTAAGATCCAATATTAGGTGAATATAGAAGGGAAATGGATCTGGGGAGAGTTGAGGGATTAAGGGGTGAGTGATATGATAAGACACATCATATGAAATTTTCTAAAACTAATAAAAACTTTTTTAAAAAGAACTACCAAATTTTTGACACAAAAATTAAATTGTCTTATCAATAACTGGGCAAATAAAAGGAATAGACAGCTCTCAGAAGACATAGAAATGGCCAATAAATGTTTGAAAAGGTGTTAAGCTTTCCCCCTGGGGAAAGGCAAATTAAAATTGCTTTGAGATTCATTCTTCTCCCAGTCAGAACAAGTGGGTATCATGCAGAAAACAAATGGCAACCAATGCTGGTGAGGAGTTCAGGAAAGAGGGACTCCCACACTCCTGCTGGGTTTAGAAACCAATGCAGCTGAAAATAGAACTATCATGACTAGCTGTGTCAACCCTGCAAGTTTACCCAAAGAGCTTTCAGTCAGCATACTACAGAGATACTCACACATCCACGTTTATTGTTGAACTGTGTATATGAGCCACAAAATGGAACAAGCAAGCGAATGGGTAAAGAAACTGTGGTACAAATACAAACTGGAAATTTAGTCCAGCAAAGAGAAAAACCACAGAATACATTTTCCAGAAAATGGATATAACCAGTGTTAAATGCTATAGCCAGACTCAGGGTGACAAGTCCAGAGTATTTTTCTCCCTGATGTGTAAACTGCTTTTAAATTAACATGCTTATGTGTAGATATATGTATATTCATGGAAGTAGAAGAGAGTTCAAAGGAAGGAAGGATAATGTCTTAAGGGGTTGATTAATAGAACACAGGTACTATGAAAGCAGGAGAGATTGCTCTAAGGGAGGAAGAAGATGAAGAGGAAGTTAATAGACAAGGAGAGAGAGTAGGGAAGGGGATCTATAAGAACAAACCATAATTACATATGTGTATTAAAATCCATAATAGAGCCTATTACTTTGTATGGTAAAATATATTAATTTGAAAGAGAAAAGAAAAAGTTAAATTGAACTTTGAGTCAACGTTAGTTATAATCTCTTGCTATATTACTTGTGGGTCAATAGTTCAACCAAGAAAGGTTGTCTAACTTGAGCAGACACTAATTAAAAGACTCAGATTTGATCCTACTGCATATGTCCATTCATATTAACACATTTCCAGATTTCTTGCTCAGTGAACTAGTCAAGATTAAAGGATTTGCTAATAGGAAGGAGCAGAATATCCTTCCAAACTGACTGAGCAGATTTGTGGACAAATTAGTTCATTTAAAATTGACATTGAAAGATTGATTTTGCACAGAATGAGTTACCTGAGGTATTCATCATTTCCTCTGCCTCTGCACACAAGACAGAGATCTGCTCCATTCACGTTCTGATTGTAATATGGCTGCTTACTGAGAACCTTTATTTTATAGTCCTGATTGCAGCCTGTCATTCTTTTTAATTCAGGTATATTTGAGCCTTTTAGGCAGACCTTCAAAAATAACTTCCCTAAAAGCCTCAGTAAAATGACTCATTATATTTTGTTCAATTCAACCCTATTCTAAATTATAATGCAGGGAAAAGTTCTAATTGCACAAAAGACCCAATTACTCATAGGGACTATGTGACTCAGTTTTTCAAAAACAGGAGCCGGAAACCCAGGTGCAAAAGCCTAAATCCAAAGTTGAAGGTCAGTGTGCTACAACTCTAATAAAGTCTAAGATGGTTGGCATTCAGCATGCATTAGTGCATAAGTGCATAGTCAGTAGATGCATATTTTACAGAAATAGTTATATAACTATACCTAGAAATATAGAGAACAAGTTAACCAGAAAGAAATGCCAAATGACTAATGAATTCATAGTTTTAAGTCTGGAAAAAAATAAAAGCAAAACCTTGTGGGATAAGCAAATGTAGCACACAATTTCTAAATGTAATTTAGAAGATAACAATAGCTGAATTTTAAAAATTCAGGGGAAATTAGATGGATTTGTTTTACTTTATTGACAAAGGCATACACTCAGGTATAGGAGACACTAATTAAAGCAAAGTGACATATTTAACGAGATGGGATTCTCAGGACTGTTAACCACACTGAAATGAAGGAAGAGTGAGAGAGTTTGCTGTTTCCCAGCGTCATCCCTCCTCCCAAGGTTCTAACAATAAACTGAGGTGCAATTTTACCACAGTTTACCCTGGGGAGCAATGGACATACTGGGCTTTCTTACAGAATCTAGGTGAGAAATTACAGGGATGTGGGCACTACTCCCCACATAGGGATGAGGAACTCCTGGTAACTGCATAGATGGAATCGATGCTCTAGTCTTCCCAGACAGCATGCACTAGCCACAGCCCCAGACCAGTTACAGTGCTGCCAGGTGGTAGGGATCAGCTGGATCCTCAGGCTAGCTTGTGCCAGACCTCTATATCAGGTTGTAAACCATCAATCAGCCCATCTAGTCTGACCCTTCAAAGGAGGTACAGCTAAACTCTCCAGGATGGTGATTGTTTGGCTAGTCAGACAGTTACTCTTGGCCAAGGTTTAGGTGGGTTAGTTAGATAACTTGACCAGTGTATGAGCTGACTGCTCAATAAAGTGGAGAAGTTAGAAAAAACAAACAAACAAACAAAAAACTTCAATTTTAAGTATTGGGATATCCATGAGGATCAAATAGAAAGATAGCTAAGAGATTAGTTGGAAAGATTTATGTTCATACTTCACACATAAATATAATGACGCGGTCTTGACTTTTGCAAATGAAATAAAAGCTTGAAGGGAAAATGTAATTGTCCACATAATATTCCACTTAATAAATGTTGGCATAAAGCCATCTTATTTTTAGAGCAAACAGTTTGTGTGCATATCTGTTTCAGCAATTCGGATGTCTGCTGAGGAAACTGGCTTTCACTAGTTTCTGAGGATCCTGGGGGTGGGGGACTTGTCGTATTTGGTTGAAAGCTTTTGTCATTTTACTAACTTCTCTAATCTCCTGCATTTTAGTATTCATGCCCTATTTGCTTTCCCCCATTTTTGGGAAACATTAAATTTAGCTCCTGCTACCAAACCAACCTACCCACCTGCATCTACCCTATATATGTTGTCCTTCTTCCTGTCATGATAGATGAAATCTTTGTTCTAAGGCAGCTCCAAGACATGCACAATAATGTCCGCTCTTGTACTTATATACTCTACTCTTACAGCTGTCTCTTCTCTCCAAAATCATTTGCATTTCCTACAGGGTTACTTTCATTAGCATAAATCAACTTGTAATAATAAAAAAATGCATTAATTGCCATCAAAACTAATTCTTAATGCTTGGAAAAGATGCGTCAAAAACTTACTTCTTCAACTTGCCTTGTTTAAGTTTTTTTTAATATATTTATTTATTAAAATTCTTTTCATTTTACATACCAACCCCAGTTCCCCCTCCCTCCCCTTCTCCCGCCTCCTCACCTCCCTCCCACTCTACCCCCATCCACTCCTCAGAGTGGGTAAGGCCTCCCATGGTAGTCAACAAAGTCTGGCATACCAAAGTTGAAGGAGAGCCTAGCCCCTCCCCATTGTATCAAGGCTGAGCAAGGTATCCCACCACAGGTAATGGGCTCCAATAAGCCAGTTCATGCACCTGGGATAAGTCCTGGTCCTGCGGCCAGGGACCCCACAAACAGATCGAGTCACACAACTATCACCCACATTCAGCTGGCCTAGTTCAGTCCCATACAGGTTCCCGGCTGTCAGTCCAGAGTCAGTGAGCTCCAACTAGTACCGGTCAGCTGTCTCTGTGGGTTTCCCCATCATGATCTTGACCTCCCCCTCTTCTTCTTCTTCTAACTTGTTTAAGTTTTTTCCCCTACTTCACTAAAGCTTTCTTGTCAATCCTTCAATGTACTCCACCTGCTGAAGACTGCATTGGTGTTCATCTTTAACATGCTTGACCTACTTAAATATTTAGCACAACTCGTGAAACTTTTCCTTGGACACTGTCCTCTCATAGTTCTCCTAAATATGTCCACTTCTCAGATTCTTTACTGATCCCTACTCATTCCCCAACCTCTGGACATCGTAGGTGCCTCCCATTTCTTTACACAGATCTATTTCTGCACTCTTTGTTCTCCATCCCTAAACAAGTTCATACACTTTTTCCTTGTGCCTTTAAATCCTGTATGTACTCACATTTCTCAAATGCTGTCAGGAACCCAGACATACTTCTCAAATTCCAGGCTTCTTTTTTCTTTTTTTTTTCTTCTCCCAAATGCTATTAATGTCTTTTGTTGTCTAATATATACCAAAAAATATAGTATGTCTAAAATTGAGCTCTTTGGTATAAGCTCGACAAACTGCCTTCACCCTGAGTCTTTTTCTTCATAAAAGGCATCTAGGTTTCAAAAAGTGCATGTCAAAATCCTTAGCACATCTCTTCCTCTCTCTTAATAGCAACCAATTAGCAAATTATCCATTTTCACCACCTGCGCCCAATCATTCACTGGACTGTTGGGATAGACTCTGGGTTTATTGCACACTTTTCTTCTTATCCCTATGAATATTCTGATTCCTACAACACATTGTTGTTGTAAAAACATAGATGGGATCATAGTATTATTACAGTTGTCAGCACCTTCTGTTGTCACTCAAAGTAAAATTAGTCCTTACCGTGAGCTACACGACCTTGAGTGAGTTAGTCCCAGTGAATCTCAACCTCAGCAAATCACACTCCCCTCATTTACTGCTTCCCTTTGCATTTGCTTCCTTGCTGTAACTGTAATTTCCTGAGCACAGTCCATTTGAGGGGCTTTTCTCTTCTGGACCCTTAATAGCAATAGCTTTTGGTCCATAAAATCTCATGATTGCCCACTTATTTCTAACAGTGTTCATGTGTTACTTCTAATCATGTGAGCATATAATTGGCTGGCTCCAACAACAAAGGGCAAAACAGCAGTGAATTAAATACACACTTTGTTTTTCTGTTGTATATCAATCTGAAGATTAGTAACCCAAAGCTATTGCTACTGATCTGTGTCATCAGAGAGCCAGCTATCTTCAGCCATGTTGTATAACCAACTTCAAGATGTAATGTCCATCTTGAGGTATAGAACAACTGTGACATTTACACCACCATGTTTACCTGTTAGACACTGGGGAAGGAGAAACGACAAGAGGAATGAATACACAGTTTCAATAGCCAAAGCTTAATCACCAGTTGTAAGAAAGGCTAGGAAGGTCATCTTAGTTGTGTGACTATATGACTAACTAAAACCCAAGTGTCTCTAACTAAGGGAAAAGGTGAGCATGGGCAGATGATGAGTAGCAATCACAATATCACAGCAGAAAGGTTTCATGTGATGTACTCATAAAAATGAAAAACTTGCCTAGTTCCATGATTATCTTCCATTTGTTTCATTGCTTATTTACTTTCTGTCTCCTACCCCTACAATATCAGATTCTTGAGGGCAAATTGTTATTTTTTGATCATGTTATCTCCACGAAAATGTACATTGAACCAGTGTGTTAGGTGAAAAATTGTATGTAAAATGAAGAACTCACCATTCTCTTATTTCAAATGCATCGCCTATTCTGTTCTCTACCTGAACTCCCCTGTTACCCTTAATACACATAGTATGAACTTTATTTGAGATTCAATTTCAAATATAGGCTCCTCAGTGATGACTTTGTGAACTCCTTATGTGTCCATGCCAAATGCACACACCTGCCCTGCACTGCGTGGTTTTCCCTTCCATTGTCCTTCTCCACAATTGTATATAAACTCTTTGAGGATAAAGAACCATAGATTAGTTTTACATTGCAGGCTCACCATTAGCCATAACTCTGATTATAATTCACAAAAATTCACTCCAAGTGATTCATGTAAAAAACAATTTTTAAAGTGAGGTGCTCATTGGTGTGAGGTTGCTTCACAAAAGGGCTCATCTGGGTATCTTTTCTGGAAAAAAAAAGCCATATGCTTTATAAATCTGGAGTTCCCTCTCTCCTTTCTACACTGGTCAGGTTTTTCTTCCCTTCTGTAGTTTGGAAGGTGAAGAGAGAATGTAGCTCAACAAAGTGGCTCAGAACTGTGGGTATTGCTCTGGGACAATAAGCCAATCAATAAGCTTAAAATGAATCACACTTGTAGTTTTTTTGAGAAATCTTCATCTAGCAAGCAATTGTGTCAACTTTCTGCTTAACATTGGTTACAAAGGTGATAAAGGACCTGACTTTGTAAAGTCCTATCAAATTAGATAATGAGATTTAGATAAGATATCATCCCTGCCTATCATTTCATCTTGAAATAATTATAAAATAGACCCAACACTTCTCTCTCAAGTAGAGGCACAAGCTGCTTACCAGAAAAACAGACAAACAAACAAACAAAACACCTATGTGTGAAGAAGGAGAGATCCTCAGTCCTGGTGAGAAATACTAAAAATTTAGAAATCTCCTAGGTGACACTTTAAACCTAAACTAAAGTATTTCATTGTTGCATAATGTTTTGGATGAGGACTTATGGAAAAATAGCTCTGAAATTCCTGCATCTTTTTTAAAGTTACAAAGAAAAAATCAGATTTGGCTGGAGAAAGACCTTGGCTCTTAAGTCTACAAAGCACACAGTATAACTTCTTGTGAAGGTCAATCATGCCACCTCTTTCTCACTGAAACAAATGGGTTCAGAACCTATGCAGTAGCCAACTACCATGCCCTGAATGATGCCAATGTTGTCTGGCCATACCAGTCAAGGTCAAAAGAAAACACCAGTGCATTGCTTTTCATCACAAAATGGCAGAGGGTGGTCTAACTGCAAACCCACAAATCACTGTTGTATATTTTACTGAGAGTTAAAAAAAAAAAAAAACAAACAAACAACCCACACATATAGATTTACTCACATAAGAACATCTATTTAAAGATACATAAATATCAAACAGAAGAGAATCTTCATTTCAGGCAGTGTAATTCTACCTTTTATAAAATTTAGAAAATTCAGAAAGTCTGAATTTAGGGTAGAAAGTAATTCTGTCAAGGAGAGAGAGACCTCACAGCTAACTCTATATGTCTATGCATTACTTGCATTTTGTAATATGAATGCTATAATGAATTACTTGAATGTTAAACACAATTTTAAATTTGGAAACACTACATATTCCCTATAAGAGAAAATATACAGTTTTATTTAATGAACAGGTTCCTTGAAAAAGCAAAATCTACAGACAGGATGTCATTATATCCACACTTTGTTCTGCTAAGGTTAAAAATAACTGGCTTCACATGTAGCTCTAAATTGAATTACATTTATCGTTTGTGTGAAGACAAAGTCAACCCATTTTATTTGCTTAGTGCACATTCCTATGGAATTTAGCACTTGGAAAAAAGAAAAATATATACTTATATAGCTACTTTTAAAAAAATCATACATTGCAAAAATTAACAATTTGCTCTCCGAAACTCTAGTTAATTAACCATGTTCAGAGAACTGAGTGATTTTTGGTCACAGTATAGACTTGGTACTTCTGTTATCCCTAAATTCATAGGTCTAATTTTTAAAATGATGGTCTGAGGATGTAACCATTGGGAAGTGGAGACTCATGAACTGATTTGGAACACATATGTTAAAGCTGTCTCTACCACTGAAGGCCACAGTGAAAAAAGCCAAGGCTCCTTTTTATTCAGTCCACAACCCCAGACCATGGAATGGTGTCATGCATAGTTAGGGCAGATCTTCCCACCTCAGTTAATTTAATCTAAAACTTCCTTCAGAGATGCTCAGCGGTTTGTCTCCTCACTGATTCTTGATTCTGCTAAGTTGACAACCATTGTTAGCCATAGTAGACTGGGAATGTATTTTGGTAGCAGAGCACTAGTGTACAGGAGGCCCTGTGTTCAAGACTCACCATTTTCAAAAGTTAAAAAAAAAGAAGAAAGAAAGAAAGAAAGAAAGAAAGAAAGAAAGAAAGAAAGAAAGAAAGAAAGGAAGGAAGGAAGGAAGGAAGGAAGGAAGAATAAAAGGAGATGAAGATCAAAGAAAAGACCATTTGATAAGTAAATGATGAATCAGCAGAATGGTCCAGTAGGTAAAAGTGCCTGATGCCAAAGCTGACAGTTCTTAGGACACACATGGTGGAAGGAGAAAATTGATCACCACAGATTTTTATTTGGCTTCCACATGTGTACCATGGCACATGTGCATACACACACAAAATGGATGAGTGAATAAATGAATGAATACCTAAGTCAATCCAGATAGCTTTTTCTTTTCATTTTTAAGAGTAAATATTATAGCTGGGCAGTGGTGGTGCATGCCTTTAATCCCAGCACTCGGGAGATCCAGAACAGGCACCAAAACTACACAGAGAAACCCTGTCTCAAAACAACCAAAATAATAATAATTATAATAATAATAATAATAATAATAATAATAATACATGACAAAAATATACAGTATAGTTTCATCTTTGGTAAATTATCAAAAGTGCCAGTCATATAGGAGAGTTGTGTGCCTATATGAGAGATTATCTAAATACTATTGAAATAACTATTTCTGAGTATCCACCACATACAGAAACTATAGTACACATTATTGTCTATGAAATATACATTTCTATTAATATAAACATCATGGTGACAATAATTTTGTTTTGCTTAAGGTTAAATACACAGGTTCCCTGAAAACTGTCTTCCCAGTACACTACCTCCATTGGGGTTATCCTTCCTTTCTTATAATCCTCTTCTCTAAGGTCCCAGACCATAACTATCAACTTTTTACCTTTAACTATCTTTTCTTTCTCAAAATTTCTCCTCAAAATTGACAAGCTCTTAAATTGTTCCCAAATCATAGCCTTCTTTTGCCCAGCAGCAAGAAGTCTCCAAGTATCTATACAATCTAAAGAGAAACTTTCCTGAACCAAAATTTCCAGGAGCTCAATGCTGAGCTTTTGATATGCTAATGAGGGAGGTTATGGAATTTGGAAAAGTCCTTTTCAAAGGCAATAGCCTGGTTTATGAAGCAATTGTCTTGATGTATAATCCTATTATGCATTTGTTCTTTCCATTTGAGTACCTTCCACAATGTCTAATCTCTACACATGCATGCTCCCAGGCAGACACATACTGATTAAAATGAGGCACAGAATTTTAAAAAAGCAAAAGAAATAATAATTTATAATTTTCAAAGACTCTCTCTTTGGTTAACAGCATTGCCAATACCAAGTTTCATACAGGTTCACCTAACATCTCAATGGTTTTTTTGCTATTTATTTTTGTATCTTCTTCCAAATAGACATTTCCCTAAACTAACAAAACAAACAAGTGAAGCTGAAGTGCTGTGCCTGCTGCAAAATCATGCCCATAGTGGACTCTTCCTTGTTGGTGGTAAAATAGCAATGTTAAGATAATACGCAGAGAGAAGGTACAAACATTGAAGCTGAATTGCTGGCTTTCCAAATACAATTGGTTAATTAGTACTTGCAGAACCAGGCCCCTTTGCCTGCCATACAACATGTCAGTCACTGAAATGACAAGTTCCAAAAGTGACAAGTTGAAAATGAGGAAGAATTTATTATTGAGAGTGACTGATCATGGGGAAACAAGAGCTAGCCCTAAATCTGTCTCCAGAGGGTTAGGCTTAAGTGGGTTTTTGGAATTCAGTGTGGGTAGTCTAAGGCATGGGGACAGATAGAGGTAATGAAGAGTGCAGACCTCAGTGTTCTGCACATACATGATCCAAACTCCAGAAACTATTCTTAAAGTCTTCCAGGTTGTAGTTTTGGCCTTCTGACATCTTATGATTCCCGTCAGTGTTTTCTACCAGACTGATCTGCTTCAAAATTCCTAAAGAGCAATGTGGTCATTCGTTCCTATCAGACACATATGTCAAGGTGCTGTTTACAACAAAGCTGACAGGAGTATGTCATTTGGATGTGTGTGCTGGTTAATCTCAATTATCACCTTGATAGGATTTAAAATTGCCATGGAAACAAACATCCTGACATGTCTGTGAGGAAGTTTCTAGATTAGGTTCATTGATATGGGAAGACCAAATCTAAATGTTGAGTGGCTCTCTCTCATTCTATAGGCAATGGTTTCTAACTGATGATATAACCAGCCTCTAATGTTACCATCAAGGTTTACCCACTACAATGGACTAATACTTTACAACTATGAACCACAAATAAACTCTTCCATCCTTAAGTTGCCTTTGTAAAGTATAAATAACCAACCAATGTATAAAAGTAACTGAGATACTATGTGATCTATAAAACTAGTAATAAAAGCAAGTGTTTAAATAAATGAAATTAAATGATTTATTCAGGTTTTCCTTCGATTTCAGTAGAAGTATTTGGGTTGATATTTATCATAAATGAACATATTGAATAACAAAGATTATATTAATTTTGCCAAAATTTGGTCATGAAGTTCCTACACATACTACCATCTGGACTACTGAGAATACAGCTTCCATCTGTGAGCTATTGTATCAGTGTATTTGAAACTATTGCAGTTGCTATAAATTTTTTTCACACCTTCTTGTCCAACTACTTTCTACAGGGCCATCTAGTCTTCATTGATGCTAAGCTTAAAAATAAGAAATATTCCCTGAGATTCCATCTTTGGTTCTGAAAGCTCATGTGTTGTATGAAGTTTTGATATTTTTCCCTTGTTAAACCTGTATTGCAATGGGAGTGTAGGCCATACTCTTCACCGTGAGTAAGAAAAGTTATCACAATTTTTCCCACTTTCAGGAAGATCTAAGGCTATCTTTGCTACTTTTATTCTATGATATGTGAACAAAAGGTCCTGGGAGAGCAGTAAATGTCAATGAACCTTCTGAAAAGCTGACTGAAGAGCACTTCCGTGACTGTGGAGTGTTACAAATCTAGAGACTAATTAAACTTATCATTTACCATTATCCCCTCATGACTATCAAGTAAAACTGTTTGGAATGGGTTAAGCAACTTCCATCAACCAGAGGGCTAAGGATGTCCTCTGATAAATCTGAGGCTGTGGGCAGAGATTTCTCCACTTTGCTGTTACTCATCTGCCTGAGGTATTCAACAATGTATTACAAAAGTACCTTTATATATGACATTCTTTGTTCCATTGTTACAAAAACAGACAGGAACATCAACAACACCAGAACCTGGAATTGAAGAAATCTAGATCCACATTCCCTGGCCATGGTCATTCATATTTAGCACATTATCTTGTATCTCCTTTAATGTAAGAATGGAGACTTCTGTGTCAACTGTTAGTGGACACTATAATGTATTATCATATTATACCATCACATGGTTATTTAATCAAATAGAATATTTCAGTCAATTGACATTTGAATGAATTGATCAATGGAACTTCATGCAGTAAAATGATATCATGACATTTGCAGGAAAAAGGATGTAACTGGAAATCATTGTATTAAGCATAATAAGCTAGACTCAGAAGGATACATTCCGCTAATTTTCTTTAGTTTGGGACCAAATTTAAGCATGTATATATGTGTATGAAAGTAGGGAAGGGGCCTTGAAAACGGGAGGCAGGAACCTTAAGGGAAGGAGTGAGGAAGTACAAAGAGTAATAGAATTCATATGACATGAGGGCAGAAAGGAACCTATGGTCAGGGAGGCCATCAAGAGAGAGGGAGGCCAGGAGAAAGCAGTGAGGTAGCAGAGAAATAAAAACAAAGTATGCATGAAATGCCATGATAAAGCCTATTATTTTGTATGCTAAATTAAAGCAATAATGTAATAATAATAATAATAGTAAAAATAATCCTTTTCCTCCAACATATACTGCCTTCTACTAACCTTTTTTATCTAATGGCGTGAAACCAATTAGTACATCATTAGAAATGAAACCAAAAAGTCACTAAACTAGATTTGTTATTCAGCCAGAGAGTGCCCGGTTCTTCCTTTCCTTGTCAATATGTTCAACTAGACACATTTTTCTTGTACTTTCTGTAATAAAATATAGATAATAATTGTTTCCAGACATCTATACTTGTGCCAAAAAGTGATGTCATTTCTGGATGGATAGCAATGCAGTTTCAGGAATATCTGGACTGTAAAGAAGACAAGATACACAGATTAAACCTTTACATGTATAAGTATTTAAAAGAAAAAAAGCAATGTTGCTGTGATGGTGAGGAGATAGCTGGAGATGAAAGAGAATAATCATTCACAGGGCTGTAGAGAAGTTCTCAGAAGAGAGAACTCTCTCTCTTTTTGTGTTTCCTCACTATTTTTTTAACTACTTCTAGCCAAGTGCAATGCAAGGTGCACTTAAATTTTAGAGGTTCCAGAATCCTGTCATGTTGCTTGCTTTTTCACATCAGTTCCAAACCTTGGTGAAGCACTGTGGCTCCCAGAGTCCTGTTTCACTGCCAATTAACTCCTAAGCAGCACCAAGGAAGGCAGATAGGTAGTATTATTACTATAGACTAACACTACTTGCTATATTTGTGAGTATAGTTAAGAGTCAAGAAGTGTGTGTTGGTTTGACAATGGCAGACTACTCAGATGGGTGTATGAAAGCTTTCCAGTATGGTGGCCAAGGTGGAATATACATTCAAGTAGGTACAGCTGTCAATTGTTTCACCTGATTTCTTTCAGTTATAACCAGCTTTTTCTTCATCAGGGAGTTACAACATGTTCCCTGCCTCAATATTCTCCTCAGCAAAGACCCCAGGCTGAACACTTCTTATAAAACTGCCCAAGGTATTCAAAATCTTGGGGACCAAGGGTTCAAAATGGCTGGTTCCAGGCTGTAATGGTAGGGCTAGTGGCACTGATTGGGGCCATGGTCTACAACATCACTTACTTCTCTTTTGGTTTCTGAGTTGAAACCATGTCACAACAGGTCAGACACTCACCATGTACTTCCTATATACACACCACAGAAGACTGATCATGAGTGGTACTGGGGTGTTTGCTCTGGCTCTTGGAAACATTGATGGGAGCTCAGGCTGGAGGCAATTATAAGGCCCAAAGTAATGAATGGTGGTCTTTTTCTCCTGAGTCCCATAATCTCCCTCTTCACCTACCACACACAGGTCCTGCTGATGCTGTCTTGACCACTCCAGTCTTTTTCCTGCCCTAAGCCTCCAATCTGACAACTTTTGTGTTAGGGAAGCCACTCCAGGCAGCCACCAACTACTATACTGGACACACAGGTCAGAGATGGGTCATCTCAGTGTTTCTACTGTTTGGGAGATTCCTGATGTAAATCGTCATTTCCATTTAGAAACCTTGAATACCTTGATGTTTGGAGTCTTTGCAATCTCTTCCCTCTGCCTGACCACAGGGATGCCAATGTCATCTTCTATCAAAATACAAAGACTCTCCCAAAACAGAAAAGAGAGCAAAAGAGCTGAGTAGTTACTAAAGTCATTCCCTGCATCCACTAAATTTCAGGGTCCTTGCCATATAATTCAATCTGCCGATGTGACGTAATCCTTCTACATTCCTCTATGACTGCACTTACTGAACAAGGTGTGTGGAAATAGATCATAAAGGTTGTTTATAAACTCATATACTGCCAACTCCTTTTATTTTCTCATTGGGACAAATGTCTTGCTTACTCTGTTCAGCCACCTTCCTTCTGGCCCTAGAGGATAGATCTGGGAGAAAGTGGAGGAAATTGGAGGTTTGTAGCTGATTCTTCTCATCTCACCATCTCCTGGACCTCAGTGCTGGGGGCGAGGGAAGGGGTCAGAATGACTTCAGGAGGAACCTGATTGGGGTTAGAAGTTTCCTGCCCTGATAGATCCCAGGCCAAGGGGGATAAGATTGTACTAGTTACTGAGGGGAACAAATATGGGACAATAGGACTCAGTGATGTAGCTTCATTTGAAAGAAATGAAGAAGGAAGAGAGGAGAAAGATGAAGAGAATGAGGAGGAGGGAGAAGAGGAGGAAGAAGAGAAATTATTTAATCTGAACTTTTTCTCAAACTTCTACAAATGAACTTGCCTTATGCTAGGGTTCTGCTCTATGACTAGCTACAACCAAGTTGTCACTTCCATTTTCTATGAATTATAACCACTTCAGTTTACCAGCAAATGTTCTCTACAATATGTTTTTATAATATATAGGGAGAAATTTTTTAAAAAATATTATGGTTCATTTATATTCAAAATATATGTTTAGTCATATATTTGTGCAGTGGCACACACCTCTTAACCTCTAACTAGACAGGTGACAAAATTCTATCTCAAAAAACACATGTGTACACATGTACATAGACACATGTACACACACAAATGTGTGTTTGTATATAGTTAACAAAAACTATATTTGTAAATAGGTAAAGTATGCTTGTAAACAGGTAAAAGCGCAAATTTGAAGAACAATAAAAGTTCTAAAGCATTTTATGGTCATTATCAAAGTTTCTGCCTAAAATTAGCTTATAAGTAAGTGAAGACAAGGATTATTGCTTTCTTAGGTATTGTACACAGCAAAGAATAGTTACCTTTAGTCTATAACATATGTAATCTACCTTTATTCCCTGTAAACTGCTTCTCCAGAAAATATTCTGTGTCATGCTGTGGTCCACCCAAAGCATAAACAAAGAACAACTATTCCATGGTGCCAAGAGCCAAACTGAGAAGCAGAAACACATGCAAATGAATATTGTTGAGCTGGCCAAGGCCAGCTTGGCCCTGTGAGCAATCTTGTGTCTCCACAGATAGATTTGCCAGCTGAATTTAAAGCTGCTTGGGAGGCTGACAGCTCTGGCTGAGGGATTTGTAGCCTTGATTAAAAATATACCTGATTCAGAATGGGCATGGAGGAGCATGTTCAGTCCCTGAATATCTTAAGTGTATGCTATATTGTGGCTTAGACCATGAGTCAGAAAAGCCTTTGGATTACCATAACTCATCCACGTGCCATACACAGATGTGTTCCAGTTTATATTGTAGTTCAGGACTTGGTGTCTCTATTTTTTGTGTAGGAATACATCCTCTGTGTACTTGCCTTCTGTCCAAATATACTCAGCAAATTTGTTTTAATACATAGTTTTGAAAAGTGCCTTGTGAATCTTCATGGGTGACTGTTTATGCAAAAGGCTTTGCAAAACAAACAGCTAATAGCAAACAAGGATTAAGCTCTTACTTGACTCTGTATGAGTCACAGATTTTTAAATCTACTATTTTCCTGGCAATTTAATCCCTGCCCCTGTCTTTAAAGTCTATATTTAAAATTAAAATATTTATAACATATATTGCAGAGGATTGGCCCTCTGTGTTCCTGGACTATGTTGGAAGCATCATTATTTATCTGTAGAAATTTATGAATGAGAAAATTTCCATGTTAAATATTCTCAGTGGCAAGCAGCATGACAGAGAAAGGCTGTGCTCAGAGCACTGGGAAATAGAGACAAATAGAACAGAGAAAGGAAACTATTTCATACCATGGGCCAGGGACGTTTGACAAACATTGACAGAAACAAGACAGGTAACATAAACCGTACATCTAAGAGCCAATGTTTTCAGTGGGGTCTGAGCTGAGCTGTGGACAAGGGAATCAAGAAGGCAAGGACTTCGTAACACTGGAGAAGCTTAATAAAGGTGTAACATTTGTTCAGCAGGACTAGATGGTGAAGCAGTAGGATCTGATAAAACCGTATTTGCAATTAATGGGAAAATATTACAGATGAGGATTTTTATCAGAATTTATTCTTTTGTCAGCCAAGTAATAATTATCAAGAAAAAAGTAATTTCAAATTGAATTTTGCATTTATACAATCATTTATTGATGTTAATTTTTTATTCCCTTCTCCCAAGTCCCAGGAACCACAGACACAAATGTGCACATGTGTACACTACATACATAAGTATACTTAGCTTATGTGTATAACGTAGCAATGAATGCTTTCATTCTATGAGGACTGATCTGAGATGTGTGACCCTGTGGTAGAAAAATCACTGATAATGGCATCTGCTGCCATTGAACTTACAACCAGTTGAACTTAAGACCAACTTTAAAATTAAATGCCTGTAGGACACCACAAAGAAAGTGAAGTCAAACAGCATTTGAAAGGCTTCTGACTCTAACATCTTGGAAAATGAAACAAAAGAAGAAGAAATCTCTCAAACCTATTAGAGTTTTTTTAATTAATGAATGTATTTATTTATTTATTTATTTATTTATTTATTTATTTATTTTGCATTCCAGCTACAGTTTTTCCTCCCTCTTCTAAAGACTATAATTTAACTATATATCAGGAATTTTTAATTATAGTAAATTACCACACTAAATGTATTATATTAGTATCGTTATATTAAGAAATAAGGAATTGGGGCTGGAGTGCATGGAGGCATTTTCTCAGTGTGAAGAGGCCACTTGCTGTCAAGTGTTAGTTACAATCTGAATTCAGTACCCAGCACCTGCAAAATAGAAGGAGAGAAGCACACCCGTGAATTGTGTGCTTTCCCATCCAATGAATGCATGTATGAATGAATGAATGAACAAATGAATAAATGAATGAATGAAATGCAATTGAAACTTTTGGGCCAGACAAATGGCTCAAAGGTTAAAATTGTACACTACTCTTGCAGAAGACCCAGCACTCGTCAGGCAGTTCACAATGACCTGCAACTCCTGCTCCAGGGGATCCAGCACCCTCTTCTGGTGTATCACATCAAAATAAAATTTTACACAAAAAATAAATAAGCAATCTTTCTAATAAATAATTCATAGGGAAACTGATATTTTAAATTATTTCTTAAAAATTATTATGCCTCTTATAAACTACTATGAGCTCTGGTCCATTCTCTAGGAAATACTGAGTTTTGATAAGTCCTACCTAGTCTTGATATGAATAGTATCAGCACATTTCCAGATTCTTTATCTTTCTTAAATAACAAAAGATACTATTTAATTATAATACCTACTATTGCTGATTAGAAAAAGAAATGACAAGTGGTAGGGTTTTTAAGGATATTTTTAAAATATTTTCAAAACTTTTGACTTTTTGTTACATTTTAATACAAGAATTCTAATTCTAGAATGTATCCTAGACAATAAATATATAACTATTGACAACTGGAAGTAAGAAATGAAAGAAGGAAAGAAGGAAGGAGGAAGGAGGAAGGAAGGAAAGAAGGAAGGAAGGGAGGAAGGAAGGAAGGAAGGAAGGAAGGAAGGAAGGAAGGAAGGAAGAAAAGGAAAGGGAACAGAGCAAGAGAAATATTTAAAAGCCCAAACATCTGTAGCTATGAAAGATATTTCTGTTGTATTGTGAATAAAAAGCCAAAAACATTATTTTATGTGAAATTATATCTTGTACTGAGTTAATCCTTCGGTTGCATCAGGTATTTGGGCATCTGCCAAGGGGTCACTTCTGTGATTTAGAGAGATTTTAGATAGCACCTGCTAGTTGTCTATCAAATGTCACCATCCTCTGCTGTTATCTATTCTAGTCGAGATTCGTCCCAGACTAATCCACTGCCAAAACCAGAGCAATCAAACACACTTCCAGCATGGTGATATGCAAGTCTACAGCACATATATTTTAACTACTTGGTGCTCTATTATCTACTTTCTTCCTGTTGTTCCATTTACACACATTTATGGGAGGATTCCTGAGTCTGGCTCAGGAAAAATAATATTCTGAAAGTGTTCATTCTTATAAAACATAATAAAGTCAATGATGGCAAGGCTCTTAAAAACTGGAGAGGGTAACTTTGGGAGACACAAATATGGTGAGTGGTTTGGGCACACAAAAGGGCTCTGCATAGACAGAGCTGGGGTCAATATTGGCTGTGACACTCTACCCAAACAACTACCTCATTTCTAGACTTCCTTCTGAGAGATTATGACATTTTCCCCATTGCCAACAAGTCTGCCACAACTATAGAAGGGAAATATAATCTATCCAATTCTTTCCCCAAAGGCAGAGTCATTTGCAGTCAGAATAATCGCACTGACTGATAATACAGACTTAATGTCTTTTATGTCGAATCATGCAGGTCATATTAAGTTTAAGTAATTTACACTCAAGGGGTAACCAGCAAATAGATTACGTTTTATAGATAGTAAACATGTCTATTTCCTCTCAAATTCTTTAATCATAGCAAATTTAGGCATGATAGAAAGTGATAATACCAGGAAAGTGCGAGGTCTTACCCCCAAAAGTTTATCTAAATTTACATAGGATCTAAGGTGATAGGTATATATTGTTTTACATTACCCATTCTAGTTCAAATTACACACACACACACACACACACACACACACACACACACACAATATTGCTTTTGGTGTTCACATGTGTGGGTACCCTACAAATCATAATGAAAAGTGAACTTCTTATCATGGATTCAGTTTAAATTTCTCAATGTAAAGAAATTTACTTCTCAGATCATTTCCTTCAGATCCTTTCCTTATCTACTTCCTTTTCTTCTCCTTTTACTTTTTTAAACAAAGTCATCACATTTTCATTATAGAAAGCATCACAATAATTAATTTGAGGCTTTAACATTTGTTATTCATCTTCAGTAGAAAAATATCAGCTATTATCTTCCTATAGAATTCTACTTGGTTGGAAGAACATTCTGGGAGTGAGTCATCCTGGCTACACCTGGTTCCTTTGTACAATTTTTGTGTAGAAAACATTATTCTTCACACATTGTGTGTATGTGTGTGCATGTCTGAGAGAGAGAGAGAGACAGAGAGAGACAGAGAGAGACAGAGACAGAGACAGAGAGAGAGACAGAGAGAGAGAGAATTTCAAAGAATTTATAGTCATATTGGGTGGTCATTAGAACAAAATATTTCCTCATTCTTTTGTCTCTGCTTTGTAAGTCCAATAGCTGGAAAGGGAGTCAAATCTTCCCAAAATGACTGCACTATCAAAACGAGATGGTTTAATTTAAATAATAAATAAGCTCCATGGCTACCTTTTGCTCTAATCCGTGCTAAACTTTAGCACCTGATCTGACTGCCAGCATTATTGCAAGAACATTTAAGTGTACAGTACAAGATTGTACTTGATTTATTAAAGTAATGAATTAGGTTTATTGTAGGTGATTAAGTGTATTTTACTTTTTCAAGCACAAGAACTAGAAAAGAAAAGCATCATTACAATCTGAAAATAACTAGAAAGATAAGTTCATTAACTTGCCTACACTTGCACATCATAAAATCCTTGTTAAAAATTGCTCCCTAGCCTGCTGTATTGGCTTCTTTATGAGGTAATTTCTCCATACAGTAATAAGATTTTTCTTTTACTCTCCAGTGCATATTAAACCCACTAATCTTCTTTTATAAACTATAGTTTCAGCCACTTTCTCAATTTACTCACTTTAAAGATACATCCCTATTAATATTAAAGGTAACGAATACAGATATGAACTTTGCAAAACATGCCTCCAGATTTATGATGCAATCTTTCAACAGTGCCCTGGAATAGCACAAAAGGGGAAAGACATAAATGTCTCATGTGTCTCGTGGCAAAGCAAACAATTGTAGTCCCGACGGAATTAATTTCCCACCCCATTCATTATGTGAATGAACTCTAGACATACTTTGTACTGTCAGGAAATAAAAACAGAATGGAAACACTCAGTTCATTCAGAGAAATACAGTGAAATCTTGCCCAGGAAGTACCCAGGCTTCAATAATCTGATTGATAAGCATTGTGGGTGCTTTGGGGAAAGAACAATTGGTCCAGCTACCTGTACTCAAACCAATGAGGGCTGAGCTTTTCTTCTGGCTGCAAACATCAGGAAAACCATAGCATCAGGTTGAAGATTACATTTTTTTAAAGGAGAGATCCCAATCATTTAATGATGCTTCTTGTCTGAGTAGTTCTTCTAACAGGTTATATACTTCGAAGATTATTTTTAAAATAGTCTGTATCTTAAAGCTTATTATTTAATGATGATCAATACTGCACATCCAGCATAAGTGGATAAAACATCTTGGAAATGATAAAGTAATTGAAATAGTCATTGAATTCTACTATAAAGTCAATGCACAAATAACCAGCCTGATATGTTTTTCTACCAATTGGACACAAAGTTAAAAAGTAAGAATTCCCTTATTACTTTATTATTTGGCTTACTTTATTTACTTAAAAACAAAGGTTTCCTGAAATGTTCTCTGTATGGATAATTTAAGGGTAATATTTGAAGTATGTCAGAGGTGACATTGCTAAGACATAATGGTTATTGCAGTTTAATAGGAAAACTAGTGAAGAATAGAAGAAAGTTTGCAAAAGAGGAAGTATAATGGGACAACAAATATATGCAAAAATTTCCCTTTGACTAATTTAAATGGAAATATTATAGTGGGAAAATTAAAATAATAGAAAAAAATCAAAGTTTAGGAAAATTAAACTTTTCTATAATGCTTGAGCTCATATAAAAAGTAATTTTTAGCCAATTTTAGCACTATTTAAAAAAATTAACTAATGTGTGACATGGATCCAAAATGCCTCATGATGTACTTAAGCATATAAAGAGTATATGGATTACAGGCTGTAATGGTGAGAATACTGTTAAATCCCTGCTTCCACTAATTATGATACAGGTTAAAATATAAGCCATTCACTAGCTATGATTAGTGTTAGAAGAGTTTGTGACATACTAAATAAAAGAAAGCAAATTACCAAATAAAAGTTATTGTATGGCATGGTTTATTTTAGAAGTACAAATGTACGGATGTGTGCTCTGGAGGACTGTAAGATGCTGCATGTAGCCATGGTTTGCCAAGTGATAGAGTAGTCAGTAGTAATCTTTGCTTTTTTGTCTCTTTACTTGTCTGCATTCTACTTTTTCTTTTTAGCCATTTAATACATTGAATAAATACTTAAAGGCTAACTTTAATCTTCTATAAAATGTACATTTACTACCATAAAAATTAAAATCTTAGGCTTTCAAAAGTGGTACAAGTTATTCAATATATATAAAATGTATATTAAATTCAGAAATGTGATATATTATTGTTAAAAATCATTTAAATAAGTTTGTGGCACTTAAAAGATACTCCTCCATACATAACAAATGGCTTAAAATGTCTTTTTACTGATTTCTGATATGTAACAATTAATTTTTCCATAAGACTAGATACAACTTACATTTCAGATATCTCTAAAATTTAGTGTAGGTATCAAACTTTAATGTCTGAAACTTCCAAGCTGTAACTTATTCATTGAAATAAAATCATACAATAAATTTTAAATAGATTGTCTCCAAATTTGACTGATCTTTCCTAGTAAGATTATTTTCCTCATTTTTGTTCATTGCATTTATTTCTTCACCAGTCTACTCACTTGTTTATTAAAGTTTCCATAATATAAGCCTTCCTCATGGTGTATCAACACACACACACACACGGGGGGGGGGGGGTGGCAGGCAAGACAGAGAGCAAGAACATTTTCTTTAAAATATTCGCTAACCTACATTTTAATTTAGTATTCCTCTTTCCATTTTTTTTCTGTGTTGATTAACTTAATCTATGAACTTATTTTCTACATGAAGACACTTAAACCATTTCAATTACATTTGGTACTTGATTTCCCTTTAGTATCATGTTAACTTCACACCTGACAAAGCTTTCTTCATGCCAACGTGGGCATTCAAACACAATTTTATTGGAGCTTTCCATTCCATCAGGGCTTAAACTATCATGGCTGAAGTTCTTGACTGATCCTTCCTGTAAAGCAATGACATTTGTCTAAGATTGCCCTACCTACACAAAGGGTCAATATCTTGTCCACCACTCCATAATAAAAACAGGATTCTGGGCAAATAGCCAAACAAATGGAAGCACATGAATTATGAACCAAAGGCTGTGGAGCCCCCAGCTGGAGCAGGCCCTCTGGATAAGTGAGACAATTGAATAGCTTGAACTGCTTGGGAGGCATCCAGGCAGTGGGACCCAGACCTGTCCTTAGTGCATGAGCTGGCTGTTTGGAACCTTGGGCTGTCACAGGGACACTTCGCTCAGCCTGGAAGGAGGGGACTGGACCTTCCTGTACTGAATCCACCAGGTTTAAATGAATCCCCAGGTGAGTCTTGGCCCTGGAGGAGATGGGAATGGAGGGGAGGGGCGGGGGGGAAGGTGGGGGCGGGGGCGGGAGCGGGGAGGACAGGGGAACTTATGGCTGATGTGTAAAACTAAAACACAAATATAATAATAATTAAAAAAAGAAAAACAAACAAACAAACAAAAAACACACGAGTTAGCTAGTGGACTAGTAAGCTAAAATAGAAGCCATTCTAAGTTAAAGTTGAACAAATCCAGCGACTTTACATGGAAATAGTCATATGAATCTTACTTGTAACAATAAAATTTGGGATCCTCATTCTGCTGCTAGCAACTGTACCTCCCACGTGGTGTGTCATATTTGATGAACAAGCAAATAAATGATGAACTGACTAAATGCCAAAAGAAGGAATCAATCTTCACACATCGTTTTTTTTTTTTTTTTTCAAGAGAAATCTTATACTGGTTTATCAGCCATATTTCTACTTAATATTAATAAAAACCAACTTGTAACCATCTCAGAACTCTTTACATCTGATCCTCATGAGATGTATTCACCTGCAGCCTTTACACAGGGCTTAATAAGCATTTTTTATTAGAAAGGGATAGAGGATGTTGGTGTCATTAGAGTGGATTGCTCCTTCTTGAGAGCATGTGTTCATTCTAGTGGCAGATGGGAGCTTTGGGTGGTTGTGGAAACTGCAGACCCTGAGGATTACAGGGCAAAGGGATGGTGAAATCATAAAATAGCAGCTGCAGGATTATAAACATGGACGTTTCTTCTTCCTTGTTGTCTTTAAGCCCCTGAACAAGGAAGCTGTTGGGACCTTGGTGGTAAATTTGTTGACTAACACACATTCTAACCAGCCGGCAACAGTAAGGTTAGCCTTTTTGTATAAGGCATTAAAGTTAGCCTTTTTAGTTAAGTGTTTTATTCTGGCATTTTGGAAAGATACATGATCCAAACAGAATATTTATAACAAACCTTTTAAGGCTTGTTCTCATCTATTTTTGCCCTCAAAGGTCATTTCACAAAAGAGATCAAAAGACAGCTTCTTCCAGGCCAGCTCAGTGGGTGGTCAAAAGCAGATTAAGTACTAACAGAGCCCCAAAGAAGTACCAAGCTGTATGACTTGCTTTACATTGTTCAGTAATATACTGTCTCCATTACCTCTCCACATAATTTTATATATATATATATATATATATATATATATATATATATATATATATATATATATATATATATATATATGTAGTTTAATTATAACTGATAT
The DNA here is from genome assembly GCF_903995425.1 of Onychomys torridus. Lineage (NCBI taxonomy): Eukaryota > Metazoa > Chordata > Mammalia > Rodentia > Cricetidae > Onychomys > Onychomys torridus. The sequence continues at coordinate 83,856,336 of NC_050449.1, forward strand.
AATGAAAAAGCATTAAAAATAATTTTGAAATAGGTTTATCAGATGGGCTTCCAGTGAATATCTAAGCCCTTTACTGGTGGGAGCTTGTTTGCCCACTAAATTAAAACTCTTCAGGAGCCCTGACATCATTTGGTGGGTAAATCTTATCCAAAAATTGAGTTTGTCTTTCCAATTACTGAACTTTTAACTATAGAAAAAAAAAAGAACTGCTCAATTTTTGTTTTCCAGGTAAGCACTGATTAAGAGGAAGGAACTTTATACCAGAACTACATAATTCAGGAATTTCTTTTTTATCTTGCTACTTTAGTATACATTCTATCGTCCCCACTGTGTGTTTCCCAAAGGCAAGGCCCAATCCCCAGACGTTTGCTAGATGGAAGGGACTTCAGGACTATCACCAACAGGGTAATATCCAAAATGATAATTATTCAAAAGGAAAAACTGGCTTTGAAAAGGTTGTCCCTCCAAGTATAGTGACATCTATTAGGCTGTGAGTGTCTCTGCCAAGAGTGTAGAGAAAGTCTTCAAAATAACACAGAGAAGTTTATCAAGCAAATCCCAGAGTGCCAGAAGGAAGGAAAAAAAAGAAGAAAACAGAACAGATTTGAAAGAGAAAGGAACAGTGGATGCACCAGTAAATTCAGGAACTCAAGCAATCTGGGGGTATTAACGCGAGAAAAGGAGAGGCACCAGCAAGCGCTTAAGTGGCTGTCTAGCCACAGGTGACCATAAAGATGCATATAAAGACACCGCAAACTATCAAAGAAGGAAGAGCTGCCCAGGGTTCTGTTAAACTTAAATGTCTGGGAATGGTTTGGAGAACAATGAGAAGGAAACAAATATCAACCTGAGAATCATGGCAAATATGTTCATGCTTCACAGTACAAGAAAATCTGAACAGGAATGGACAGGCCTGAAAAGTCGCAGGCAGTGAATGAAAAAGACTTAGCAAAGTTCAGTTGGAAAACAGTGATCCAGTTGGATCTTCATGCAGGTACTCATTGCTAGAAACAGAGAAGGAAGGGCAAATTAAGAGAAAGCATTGCTGTATTAGAGTCAGCTGTGTGAGAAGATAGTTCATGTGTCAGCAGTAAATGACAGCTCTGACGAACCTCACTGCATGCATGTTGGAAATGGGAAAATCCATGTTATGACCCAAACATAAGAGTTGAAGCCCAAAGAAAGGTGGTAGAAGAATGACCTCTACAAAATGTCTTCTACAGGGACCATCCCAAGACTAGAGACACACCCTAGTCTTGGAAACTAGTGCGGTATTGGACACTTTGGTTCTAGCCGGTTGACCCAGAGATCATAGCAGAGCCAGGGAGTCATTCCAGAGATCATTTTTACCCTGCCCCATCTTCATTGTGGGTCTGAAGCTTTGGCTCTGTAGCCATGTAGGTGAGAACGGGTTGCCTCAGCAATAGCACTCAGCCATCAACATCGACCTTCACCACTCTCCAAAGCTGAACTTCATGAAGATTCAGCTCTGGAAATCTTGAGCACCCAGGTCGAATTTTTGTAAAACTAACAAAGAGTTAGAATAGGGTGATTGTAGTTTTTGTTTCATTCCTTTCTAGTCTCTCTGGGCTCTTTTGTCTTGCTTTGTTGGCTTGATAGCTGATTGATTGGTTGTTTGCTGTGTGTTTTCACTATCATCATCATATATACATAATGTTTCTTAGGTCTTTGTTTTTGCCTTTGTCCTTTTCTCTAGCATTGTCATGGCTTAGTTTCTCTCTTACTTTTTATGTAACTAATTACAAAAGATTGTACATTTATCTTCTATCTTATGAGAATAGGGCCTCAAAATTGCCTCCCCCATTTTTATCTACAATAAAGTCATCTCTTCTACATTTATGCATCTGTAATAGTCCCTTTACTGCAATGTCCACCTCTTATCTCTTCCATCTTAGTCATACTATAGCTACTTCTCTTCATCATTCCTCTCTCATTTTCCTGTTTAAAGATTGATGCACCTTGTTCTATAAAAGATCTATAAACTACATCTTCTCTAACCAGTACTCTAATACCTCTGTCTCTAAACTATAACCAGCACAATGCAAAAGAATCTAGTATTTCTAGGCAAGTCCTGATATGAAAAAAAAAAGGAAGACAACACTCTAAATTCCAAGAGTGGATATGCCTTTAAGAGGACACACAGAAAACAGAACCACCAAATAGAACTGGAAGAAGTTAAAACTGGATTTGGAGACAAATCCAGTCTAACAGATATGAAAAAGAAAGAGGAGGAGAGGGAGGAGGAAGGGAAGAAAATAGGGAAGGAGGGAGGGAGAAACAGAGAGAGAGAGAGAGAGAGAGAGAGAGAGAGAGAGAGAGAGAGAAGAAAGAAGACAACAGGAAGACCAGGACAAGATGGACAGGGGAACCCATGGCTGATGTGTAAAATTAAAACACAAATATAATAAATTTTTTAAAAAAGGAAAAAAAAAACACCAAAAGTCCAGTCTGAAGCAAAGGTAATCTCTTAACTTTGAACTCCTATAAAGTAAAAAGTAAAAATAAGAACAAGTCACATACTTTCAGTATACAACAACACAGAACAGACATTCCCATTCTGAAAGGAAGAAACAAAAAGATGGGAAAGATTGAAGCAAATACCAAACCCCAACACAGAAGACAGACACCGCATCCTGCAGTCTCATGTCCCACTCTGGAGTTAATGATTCAATAGATGATAGTTGAATGGCAGCTCTGTGGCAGGAGAGTAGGGAATGGAGGCTGAAACATGATTAACATGAGAGAAGCCAGTTTGCAGTAAAAGGCTAGACTCCCCCACCTGAGTCTCAAACAGCAAATGGCCCATGTTCAGGCCAGTTTACCGAGAAATTCTAGAATGTCTTCTTCCCCTGGAATTCATGTAAGGAACAGAACATTTGTGGGAAACAAAACAGTAAATACAAAGTGGAGATGCTGGTTCTGTGGGAATGTCCTTTAAAGGGCTAGATGCTTTGTAGTCCAACACTCATTGGGACTTTGCCCCTCAGCTCATTGACCTACTCCTATTCTCAGAAATGGTTTTCCTTTTTAAAATAAGCTTCTCTTTCTTTCAGTTTATAACCGTATGTCCCTGGTAAAAGAGACATTTCATCCTGGAACACAAGAGACTCAAGTGCCCACTGAACTCAGATCTGTGACCAACAGTAAACATGTTTTTCATTCCTTCCCCTTTATCTCTTTTTCAAACACCAACCAAGCCTACTTTTCCCCCTGAAACTCTGGGGCTTTCTCGGTTTCTCTGACCACCATGCCTTACTTATAAGGCCTGGCTTTCTTTCTACCCTCCCACTTCCAGCTGCTCTCAGGATTTAGAACTTGCTTGTCCTATTGATTTTGTTTGTTTGTTTGTTTTTTCCCTCAAACTCCAGTAAACTTTTCATGGAGCTTCCTTTTGAGTCCATTTCTAAATTCTTCTATTAATGAGACTAAGAAACCACAGATGAGAGTGCCAGTTCCTTGGTACCAACACATCACTGGTTCTACCTATTGTAGCACACAGGCAATTCACACTTCTGGCATCTCCAATATGTTGGAGTCTCCATGGTAACTTGGGTTTCACCTACACAGATTCATGCTGTGGGCTCTTAGATCTTCTTTACATAGGATCTAACTATGTCACACATTGCCTGACCCTACCTGCTTTCTGGAACCTTAGTGAAAGGTTCCATGACCCCTCACCCTTTATTTTGCAACTACATGGACAATGCTTCTATCTCTGCTGCTGGCCGAAAAGACAGTCTGGCATCTTTCTACTGCAGCAGGGAGGTCCTCTGTGTACCTTGGTAGCTAAGCAGAAAAAACGAACAAACAAAACAAAAACAAAAAACATTCCTATAGGTGGTTGATCCTCAGCCAGAATACCTTCAATGGCATTCCTATTTCACTCTCTCGACTTTCAAATGAATCTGAACTTCTGTAAGTTGGAGCCCTTATTGGATGTGGTCACACCCTCATGACACATTTCCTAAAAGAGTTTTTTGGTATTGTTTTCTGAAAGATACCTTGCTCCAGTGGAGGAATGAACATCTTTTTATTGTACTAGGTACTTTCTAAGTGTGGCCTTTTTGGACCACTTCAACCGTTATGAGGTGAGAAGTAATTGGTTTTGGTTGTAGATAAACCAGATAAATTTAGGCAGCTCAAATTACAGGTGTTATAGGTTTGTTTGATGACTCATTATATTACCTTTAAATGAGAAAAGCTACTTTACTATTGGAATTACTGCAAAAAAAAATCAATTTCTTACTGTAGGTCTTACCTTTTTTTTCTCCACTGAATGAAGACTATGACAGAATTTTTTGAAAATATGGATTTCTTGTGAATGTGGTTATTTGATAATAACTTTTAATATAATATCTAAATTTTTACACTGTTTTCTTAGATGGTAGGATCTGAAATTTTTGAAGTATAATAATTTTTTAAAGGTGGGACATAATGTGAAGATGAGGAAAAATAAGCAAAGAACAGGTAAAACTGTTCTTTTTTATAAGGATGAAGAAACACTGTAACATGAACCTTAAAAGGTCTTATAATAATTAAAAAAACCCTCAAATCAAATATTGAGGTGAAAGCTGAAAGATCAGAGAAACAGAACAGCCAGCCACTAGTTCTTACCTCTACAAAATCCTCAGTCTAAAGAGAGGGAGTTCCTGTTTCCTCATGTCTTGTATACCTTTCTCTGCCCAGACATCACTTCCTGAGATTAAACACATGTGTCCTTCTCAAGCAAAGGCATGAGATCTCAAATGCTGGGATTAAAGGTGTTTGCTACCACTGCCTGGCTTTGTTTCCAGTGCAGCCTTGAACTCACAGAGATCCAGACAGATCTCTGCCTCCAGAGTGATAGGATTAAGGATATGTGCCACTACTGTTGGGCATGTACGTCTAATCTAGTGGCTGGCTCTGTCCTCTGATCCCCAAATAAGTTTTATTGGGGTGCACAATATATCACCACAAAACACCCTTATAAAGTATTCAAAAGATTCTGATAACTAAAGCTTGCTACATTTATGCCCTATATCGTACATTTATGTATACACATCAGTATAGGGTGTTTGGGGAATTTGGCATCTGGCTCAGGATTCAAAAAACAGAACCAGGAATGGAAAGATGAAATTCATACTCTTGGAAATTTTCTGAATCACGGTCATTAATCTGATCACAAAGTTGAGATATAAGCAGCCTTTAAAAAATATTTTGTACCAACATTGATAATTTCCAGAGAATCACAGTTATTTTCAGTTTAGACATAGTCTAAGTTGATGGAAAATGTATGAAGAAGGCAAATTGAATGTGAATGATACACATAAAAAAAACATAGTTGCCAATAAGCGCGCGCACACACACACACACACACACACACACACACACAACCCACAAGAAAATCTTGATGAGCTTTCACTTCTACACGATGAAGAAATTTTGAAAAAAATCAATTCAAAATAAGCTATAAACTATAAGAATCATGGTAGAAAAGAAATTTGTATAAACTTCTCAGTTTCTAGAGATGACATTACAACAGTTAGTCTGAGATGACCTCATTTCTCCCCAGCTTTGCCTATGTTACAAAATAGAAAGTCCTTCATCCTAGGTAGAAAATACATAACCTCTGAAGTAGAGCTACCTATGTGCTACCGTGATTCATGCACTTCCCAGTCTCGTGAACTAGGTGACAAATTTAAGCTGCTTGTGCATCAGTGTCCCATGAATATAAACAGGATAATGACAACTAGCTCATAGGCTGCTGTGAAAATTTAATACATTCCATACTCTGTTCAGAAGTTAATACATAGAAATATGTTGAAAATGTCATTAATCATTACAACCATTATCTACATGGCTGCTGTATTATTATAGAAAAACATAAAACTCAATTGCATAGACTACCTAAAATGTTAAGAGGATGCTAGCTAAAAATGACCTAAAATTAAGGACTATGATGATTGCTTAAGACAGTTGCCAGATGAAATGTGTCTGCTGTATCAGGAACTGTATCAGAACAAGGGAGGAGTGATGCCCCAAGACAGATACAGACAATGAGATCCTACTACCTCTGACCCTAACCTTGGTGTCATCTGGCAGGAGACTCCCACACTCTAACCCTGTCTGATTTTCATAACTGGGGAAACCACCCCTAGATGGAGCAGTTTATTTGATAGTTTCAGAATTCCCCCAAATTCATGGCACCATACAAACCTTTGCGAAACTGATCCTGTTTCTGCCATGTCAGGTATTTGTCTGTTATCTGTGCTCCAAGGAACAAGGTTTAAATGGCTTTCCTTCTCTCAAGGACAAAGAATTTAGAGAGATATAACTCTTAAGTTCTATATGGAAAGAGACAAGAGGGGCTTGGGGGGGGGCAGCCTAATCAAATGACTAAAGTTCTAGACACATCCAAAGTAAAGCATGAGTTCTTTTGTGCATAGATGTGTGAGTGTGGGGGTATGTGCTGGTGTCAACATGTGCTTGTACATGTAAGGAGTATGAAAATTACTGCCGAGATAATATGGGTAGTTCAACATCAACAGATGAGAACAGGACAATGTACATGGTACTTTTCAGTAAGTGTTAGGAAACTCACAAGCTTTTGTAGAAAAAGAAAATCATGACTTTTCAAAGAGCCCACCCAGATTACGTTACAAGCAATAGATGTAATCCACAGTGAAGGAGTACAGGTGGAATGGGATCAGCTTCAAAGTTATATATAACACTTGAGAGTTTGGTTCTTGGGGAAAAAAAAAAACTTTATTACATTAATTAAATAGTACAAGAAGAAAATTACATCCCTAACAAAATTAAAACCTACCACAATATGCCTAGATATGAAAAGCTGAATGAGACAACATACTATTAATACAATAAAGGCATTTAAATAAAAGAATATGTTGCTAATATGCAATTTATGTAGAAACAGTGTAGTCAGGGGAGCAAGCATGGGCTCACACTCATCTCATGATCTTTTCACAGAGAAAACAAGGTAGAAAAATAATCAATTGCGTATACTCCTTAATTTGGCTGACTATAATTACTCAGAAAGAAAATCATTTTCCACATAATTTCATGCAATTAATCAAATATTTCCGTGGTGGTTCATTTTCTAGATTGTTCTTTCTTTCTTTTTTTTTTTTTTTTTTTTGGTTTTTCAAGACAGGGTTTCTCTGTGTAGCATTGTGCCTTTCCTGGAACTCGCTTTGGAGACCAGGCTGGCCTTGAACTCACAGAGATCCGCCTGCCTCTTCCTCCCGAGTGCTGGGATTAAAGGCGTGTGCCACCACCGCCCGGCTTAGAATGTTCTTAATACCTATTCTCACAAATGTAATTTTATACTTTATTCCAAATGGCAGTTTATATTTTATCATTTAACTAAGTTTTCAAAGAATTTTTATTTTTGTAAGTCACATACTTCCTTCATAAGATAAAATATTTTTACTTACAAAAATATGCTATGTCAATATTTATGCTGAATTCTGCTGTGGATATCGCTCTGTGTAAATAAATTCTGGTTGGCCAGTGGCCAGGCAGGAAGTATAGGCGGGACAAGAGAGAAGAGAATTCTGGGAAGTAGAAGGCTGGGGAGAGACACCGCCAGCTGCCGCCATGAGAAGCAACATGTAAAGACACTGGTAAGCCACAAGCCATGTGGCAAAGTATAGATAAGCAGAAATGGGTTAATTTAAGATAGAAAAAGTAGATAACAAGCAGCCTGCCACAGCCATAAAGTTTGTAAACAATGTAAGTTTCTGTGTGCTTTCTTGGTTGGGTCTGAGCGACTGTGGGACTGGCGGGTAAGAGAGATTTGTCCTGACTGGGCCAGGCAGGAAAACTCTAACTACAGAATTCTTGCAACACCTTAATGTCTAATAACAACCAGAAAGCCTGTGGTGTACCAAGGGGTAACAATGTTAGGAATTTTACTTCTTACAGGCAGAAACATGTTGGAAACACATTTTAATTCAAAATAGTTTCTTGAACATTGTAGTAGCAAAATTGCCACCTGTTTGAAACTCATTGTATAATTTCACTCATAGATATCTTTCATATACAAAGTTGAAATGTGCTGTCATGGAGATACTGTAATTAGCCCATGATGACAGTAATTTCAGAAAGCAAAATATACTACCTTCTATGAGAAAATAAGTAGATCTTGAAACTATATTCTTTCTTCTTGTTTCTCATGAAAATATTTCCTGTAATAAGTTTTACTTGGAAGACATATTACAAAAAGACAAAATAAATACCTATGCTACAAATTAATTTGTAGATCAAACTTTAAAGAACCATACTATTTGTATTTTATGAGTACTAATAATATTTTTAAAGCCATAAATAGTTAAAAACCCTAAATAGTTGCAATGTAAAAACTACTAAATACATTTATTTGCACCTTCATTCCATTTAAGGAGTTTGAAAAGTATTTTGCTACTCAGTCACTATAGAATCTGCTACATACAGTTCGTAATATGGTCCTAAAACCTCAGTTCTAAAATTAAAATGTACTGTTCATGTACTGTCACTCATTTTGTAAAGTACATCATAAAGTATGTTCTGGAAATCAGTAAATATTTAGAAATCTTAGTTGAAACTAAATAGAAGCCCAACTTTTTTGTTTTAACATAGGGATTTATGTAGCCCAGTCTGGTGTCAAGTGTGTTTGAGTAGGTGAGGATGAATTGGAACTCCTGACCCACCCCTCCTCCATTTCTCAAGTGGCATATATGTACTACTATGCCCAGCTTTGTGGATTCTCTTTGTTAGTTTGTTTCTTTATCCATATATCATGTTATGATAATAATAGTTACCATATTAACTGTATTAGCTACTATGGTAAACTCTGCACATACTACAGTAGAAAATTCTAATGTGATCTTTAAATCATACCAAGGGAGTGGCTGTAGCTACTGAGCAGCTGGTTTATTGTTGAAGTTAAAATGTAAAATTATAGCTATATGATTTTACAAGATACTTTTTACTAATGTCACCAAGAATGGCTACCATCTCTTGTTGCACTTACTGCTCTGAAATTTACTCATTCATTGTCTGAACAATTAGATGATTTGATTTTCTTTGATAAGCATTGATTTAAACTGATGCCTCCATCCAGCTTTAACTACTTTCCACTGTAGTAAAAAGCACATAATTAAAGGCATCTGTTGTGAATAGGTACGTCAGTTTTCCAGCTAAAACTGGACAGGGGTTACTGGACTTTATCCCTGCCCCCAAAAGTCCATTGCCACATAATGGTCCTAATTTGAAACTGCAGAGATACGCAATAATGGGAAGATGATTGATAGATGGTGGATAGAGACTATAGGTAGATAGATAGACATATAGATAGATAGATAGATAGATAGATAGATAGATAGATAGATAGATAGATGATAGCAATTATAGATGACAAATAGATAGATACCATTATACTTATGGATTCTGGCTTCTGAATAGGAAGATATGCTTTTTAAAAAACCCAGACCATCCTTTTTGGTATCATCACACCAGGATCTGAGAACAAGGAAAGGAGTCGTGGGAGTAGTGCACACTGGACATGCCAATAGAGAAGTGATAAATTATTAAAGCATGATTGGAAATATTGCCATTTTTCAAAGCTGTCAGTTTAAGCATAAAAGCATCAGCACATTAAACTAGTTACTGCTTTTTCATAATTGAGACTTTAGCTTCTAGCTGTGCCCTGCAGCTTTTCATTAATCACTAGGACTGAAGTTCAGCTCAGTGACAGCTTAGAAGGCATTAAATGGGCAAAGTATTTCCCAGGTACAGTTAGGAGAGGCCTTTTAGTTCTATAATCCACAGCTAATTGTTTTTCAAAGTCTCTAAATACAATCTATTCCTGGCGTTTCCTGGTGTCAGAATTAGCTGCAAACTGGTTTTCTTTTATCTTCCCAGACTTTCTCCCACTAAAATCCATTGAGAGCCTGTTGTTAGCTCCATAAAACAGGTGCAGAAGGGCTATGATATGTGAAACTGCAATGGATACTTACCAAGAAGCCATCTATCAGATTGCCTAAGAAACACTACTTCCTGAACACTTATTTTAATCATGCCATTTAATTTGTCATAAAAGAAAGAAAATAGCCTGGAACTTTGCATACAGGCCAAGTTCAGCTTTTTAATGTGGAGAAAAGACCTTGTCAGATTTTTTTGAGCAAATGCAACTGCATCTTTCTCCAGCATGAAGTCAGACTGTGGCTTCCCACATTTACTTGAACTCAAAGATTCCTGTCATAAGCCCCTCTGATGCCTTGGTTCATTTTTTTTCTTTTCTGCAAAGTATTGTGCATCAGGTTTTAATGGATGTGCCAAAACATTCCTTCTTCAGTATAACAAATTATCAAGAGCAATGAGGTTCATTAATTATGTCATCTAATTGGATTGAGGCAGGTGCAAAATACCTCAGATGAAGTGGTCACTGGCAGGAAGACCCAAGTGCAAGCTTTTCTATTAGAAGCCAGCATGTCTCCAGACTCCTGGAATTACTTTGTACTTATTGATTAATGGCCATAATTTATTACAGTGCAGAAGATCTTGCATTGAGTTAAACGTGTGATTAATCAATTTTCCATCAAATTATGAACAGCAGAGCAGTTGCCAGAAAGAAAATACCAAATGCATTTTCCCATGGTGTAAATATATCAGGACTTCAGCTAATAACTGTCTATCACTTGTGTAATATTCTCTGTCACTCTGATAGATGTCATCTCCACAAATCTGCTACAGGTAGGAATGATGGAATGACCACAAAGCATGTTTTATAGCTGCCCTGTTTATATAATGAAATGTTCTTTGAATCCATCTCTAAACAATTTATTAATACAACATTCATTTCTGCCTTCAGCTTGAAATACATCATTAAGTCAACAATCTTATATTAAACTCAAAGTGAATATTGAGGAAAGAAAACCTTAGGCAAAAGAGAGATGAATTTTGGACTTCATGTGCACAGGAGTTCATTTTTATTTTATGTCACAAATTCAAAGGTGACTAATTGTTGTCAGGTCTAATCTGCTTTTAAAGTACAGCACATGTGTGTCTTGGGAACACTACAGGAACCTACTGATTGAAGAGGAAAATTCATTTTGTTCTAAAAGTTAATTTCTCTGATTAAATAACAGCTATGTTAGGGGTTCATAAATTGTCTCCTATGTGCAAGGGTATTTCATCTTACATTTAAACTAGTTGGTATTGCATCTTTATAAGTGTTCAAAAAATTAAAGAAAATAGTGAGGCAAGATAATAGCCCATGACTCAGCCAAGCTGAGGAAAATTAACTCATACTAAAGAATGCATACAGTAACAAAAACTGATTTTGACAGGTAAAGATTTAACCGGGATAAATAAATAGGACAATGAGCACTCACTGCTCCATTCCAGTTCAATGTAGTTTAAAAAATGCATCCAACCACCTTAAAGCAGCTGAGCCATACTGACCACTGAACAGTACTGGAGTTTTGAAAGTGCTACTGCAGAATCGCACAGACTTATTTCTTTCTCTCCTTAGAGCAGGGAGATTCATGGCCCAGGGTGTGAGGGTATTTGGATGGACCACAGCTGATAGCTCACTGCACCTCTCTTGATCAGTGTACAGATATAACCCCATGGAGGAGCTTTTTAATGCCAGCACATTAATCCTTTCTGTAGTGGAACATAAACAGCCATGTTCTGGTAGATTTTTGTCCAGTAGCATACCTCATTTTAGTAGCTTTTGTGTTTAAGCTGGAAAGAATGGATTTCATTCTACTTTACATACCTTGTTTTCCTGATAATAAGTCCACTTCAAAACCAGGGGCAACTTCATCTCCAAAATGCTTGGTTCTATTGTAGCAATAATCAGGTTGTCACATACGGCTCCCACCATAACGTTTCTCAAGCCACTTTCCCTATTGCCAAGGTCTATGAAGCTAAGTAGCTTGGACTGGCCAAGACTTTCCTTCTTCAAGAGCAATCATTTCCTCTGATGAGTTTTAGAGTCTGTGGGTCTCCAGAAAACTAAAAGATACATCAAGCTGTGGTCGATCTATTGTACACCCCAATAAACTTATCTGGGGGTCAGATAACAGAACAGCCACATTTTAAACATAGAGGTTAGGTAGTGGTAGTACACACCCTTAATCCTATCACTTAGCAGGCAGGATCTTTGTGTGTTCAAGGGCCACACTAGGGAACAGAGCCAAACGTGGTGACACATACCTTTAATCCCAGTACCAACCATAGAGACGTGGAGGTCTGTACAGACGGAAAGACAGTGACAGAGCTGTGTAGGAGAGGAAGTGAGGGACCTGGGCTAAGAGCCAATGAAAGGGCAGAAAAGCAAGGCATATATACCTGCGTAGGCAGGATGTCACACTCCTTGGAAGCTGTGGAGTTGGTGAGGTGAGGTTGGCTGGTGGCTTTCTGTATTTCCCTGATCTCTAAGGCTTTAACACAAATTTCTGGCTGTGTTTTTTATTTAATAAGATCATTTATAAATTCATCTACATCAAGCATTGGCCCTATTTGTATATTAATGTATAATTTGAGAACCGCCAAGGAAGAAATCCCTTTAGATGGTCCTTGTTGCCAATTTCCTCCTCCATGCCACATTAAGTATCCTTACGTTAGATAGTTGACATGAGGTTTAAAATTCTGTGATTCTTCAAGCTCAAGTCTCAGCCACTTTATACCCACTAAATTTCTGTCTAGAAGGTATCAAACTTCTTCAGAAGAATGAAGATTTGAGTTTTCCTTGTGCCTCACAAAGCACATATTAGAAATATTTCCCTAATCTTACAGAATTCTCAAATGGAAGCTCACAATGACACCTACCTTAATATTCATCTTTAATTGTGTCATTTCTTGATGGAGACCTCAACTGGCCATTCAGAAGGAAGTATCTGCTACAAGGAAACAAGATATGTGAAGACATATCCCTACACATGGCTGTAGGAAAATGAGAAGAATGTTTGTTTACTGCTAGTTAAAATGTAAAAACGGTTCAGGCTTTATTGAAAAATTACATAGCAGTTTTTCAAAACATTAAGCTTAGAATTATAATATATATAACAATTCCACTTTCCAGGAAATAACTCCATGATTGACTACAGGACTTTAATATATGTTTGTACACACAGGTTAAAATTAGCATTATTTCAGATAGCTAAAAAGCAATAATATTCCAAATGTCCATGTAGCAATGGTTGAATAAACAAAAACAAATTGTATATACCGTAGACTATTACTTGATCTTAAAAACAGGAAATCCTGGCTCATGTTGCTCAATGGATAGCTTTTAAGACATGTGCTCAGTGAAATAAGGCATTCACAAAGACAAACATTTCATGTATATGATGTGATAGAGCAATCGAGTACAAGTGGATACATAGTAGAAGTGTGATTGATAATAGTCAAGAGAGAGTTATTTTATATGGAGTATCGGTTGTACATGAGGAACTTTAATGATGGATGATGGTGATGGCTACACAGCCATGTGTATTTGATGACACCAGCCTATACACCAAAGAGGGCTAAAATACTAGATGTGTTTTACCACAATAAAACACAATAAAAGTGCATGATAATGACAGCACAGGTAGGAAGAAAAGAGATGAGTTCAGAGGTGGCCTTGGTGTTGTGCTCTTCAGCTCTCCTTGATATGGCACAGACCCTGGAAAATCCATCCCCAGGTCACTTTGGAACAATGGAAAATATAACTGACCTATCCACGGAGAGACTGGGTAAGCTTAATTACATGACAAAATCATTGTTGGGAACATCTCTGCCTCTCAACAAAGAACAAACAGGTGAAAGAACAATTCTGCAAGGCAATACATGGTGGTGAGCATTGTGTAAACTGAACATGGGGGTCGCTACTTCATGTATAAGCTGGTTTATCCATAGGTTCAAGTGTGTAATTCACTCTACAGACATACGTGTCACCACTACTGCCACTACAGGGAGAGTGAATACCTTCCCAGAGGGGACTTTACCATTGACCTTCAATGAGTGTAGCCGTTCTTCAGGGGATGCTGTGCCTGACCACCAATGACTGTTACCATTCTAGAATCCAAGTCCAGTGGAGTCAGATCTTCCAATTTTAAAACAAAATTATAGACATCTCATTAAAAGACTTCCAATGTTTAATTATAAAAAAAATTTTTTAAACCATATTTTTGGTTTTGTTTTCCAAGACAGGGTTTCTTTGTGTAGCTTTGGAGCCTGTCCTACAATCCACTCTGTAGCCCAGACTGGCCTCGAACTCACAGACATTTGCCTGCCTCTGCCTCCCGAGTGCTGAGATTAAAGGCAAGCAGCACCACCGTCCGGCCTAACCCATATTTTAATCTAGTAACCATTGTGAGCTTTAATTTGTCTATTTTTCCTTCTCTTAAAGCCAGTCAACCCACAGCTTCTGCCCATGTGATTCCTTATGTAGAAAGTAATTTCTCTCCTATCTATGAACTCACAGACACACCACTGATATCTGCCCATACATTAGAGAAATGTTTTCTTTATTGTTTCTGTGTGTGTATGTATGTATATATGTATGTATGTATGCTATATGTGTGTGTATATACTTTCTACTACTATAATATTCTTGACACAGAATATAAAATTCAATCTAACACACCCGTGGTATATGCATCCATGATATACTGCTATAATTCATGACCTGTTTAATAAACATTTGCTAAATGTATAGCATGGGATTCATGAATCAATGTATGTAGGTTAGGGGGGCAATGAATTCACACAAAAACCTGCAGTATATTTTTGGGGAGTGTCCAAAATCCAAGCCAGTTTGAAATGTTTCCTTTTTCAACATATATTTTCATAAAAAGCTTGCATCTTTTTAATCTTTATAACTTCCCTTTTCTCTCACTGTGTATTAGTTCTGTAGATATACTTATTAATTCATTTTGTTCAGATTGATTGTTAATTAGTGGTGAACTTCTATATATTAACTAGTTCATTTCTCATCCAGACTCTGGATGAGTGTTCTTATTGCCTCTAATTGCAAAGCAGAAACTGTGCAGTGAACTTACTGCCTAAGATCATATACACAGTAGGTAACAAAGCCAGCCAGCAATGGACCCTAGATGATGAGATTCTTAATCACCACCTCAATCTGTTTCCACTAACAGTGCCCAGAAAGAAACTACTAAATGGTGGCTGGAAAGGGGCTGGTGAGGCACAAGGATAAAGTCCTGTAAGTGCTTGTACAGCCTTTCAATAAAGTTCACTCTTTTATTGTGCTAATAATATTGTTTTACTTTAAGTGAGCATGAAAAACAAGAAGGACTTCAGAAGCTGGTCTGTTTATTTTATTTTATTCTTCATGATGATAGTGATGTAAGCTATATTTGCCGAATCATAGGTGAGTTGAAACCATAGGTTGACTGCTAATACAAATTCTGTAAAACTCAAGGGAAATCAATGTTCTGTGACCATCATTTGACTGTATAAAATTTATAACACAGTATTATATATCTCAACACCAGTAAACTGTATGCTATATATTATTCATATCCATAATATATATGCATGTATTTAAGTAAGATTATTTCTTGAAATGTCTTCTACTGGAAAACAGCCTGGAGCCTGAGCCAAGAGGAACATGCATTTACTTTGGTTATTTGATGTGGTTTTTATGACATTTCTAGTTATTGCTATTAGAAGCTAAGTTACTGTCAGCTGTGCATATTTTGAAAGGTTTCTATAGATGTTTCAGCTGTCTTCTTTTCTGTCTTACTCAGCACAATGGAAATAAAAACCCATGGTGAAGATTGTATTGAGGCCTGTGTTGCCCAATGCCAAAAGCCTAAGGCCTATGGAAAAGAAATGGGAGCCATAAACTAGTTTGTCAAAATCTCTTTTACTTCATGGTTATGAATAATATCCACTGAGAATCAGGACATTCTTGACAACTAGCAACATCCAAAATTCTGCTCTTTCAGGAACATCCACAATATGAGAGAGCTTGCTGTTATGAATGCAGTACATTGTTTAAAAGCTTGTGTGCTTGGGCAGGGATCTGGCTATGTGGTGCAGCACTGGCCTAGCATCCTGGAGGTCCTGGGCCAGAGTTCCAGCATCTCAGAAAACCTTTCATCTGTGTGGTTATATTGTGTCCCTCAATATGTTGTGCACCCTAATAAACTTATCTGGAGTCAGAGAACAGAACAGCCACAAGGCAGACATAGAGGTCTTTAATCCTATCACTTGGGAGGCAGAAATCCATCTGGATCTCTGTGAGTTCAAAGCCACACTGGAAACAGCCAGGCATGGTGACACACACCTTTAATCCCAGGAAGTGATGGCAGAAAGCAGAAAGGTATATAAGGCATGAGAACCAGGAACTAGCCTTTTTAAGCTTTTAGCTTTTAGCAGCAGTTCAGCTGAGATCCATTCAGATGAAGACACAGAGGCTTCCAGTTTGAGGAAACAAGATCAATTGAGGAATTGGCAAGGTGAAGTTGGCTGTGGCTTGTTCTGTTTCTCTGATTTTTCAGCGTTCACCCCAATACCTGGCTTCAGGTTTGTTTTCATTAATAAGACCGTTTAAAATTTGTGTTACATATCTGGTATATAATACAAGGAGAAACTGCAAAGGAAATTTTTCATGGAATATTCATTTTTGATAATGGCATATTCAATAACATTGAGATTCTGCATTTTAACCGTATTTGGGGTATATTTGAATATTTCAATAAAACAACAATATAAACTAGATCACTCATACATACTGGTGGGAACATAGAAACCAGACTATTCATATGCAGTTGCATGAATGTAAAATGATACAGCCACCATGCATTGGCTGTGTGCAATTGGTAAATTCTTACAGATCCAAGTCTGCAAAGATTGTCCTATTCAGTAATTGTTTTCTTGGGCACTTCTTCTTTATTTATCTTCTTTATTTAATAAAATTTATCTTAGTAACAGAGAATATAAGAACAGGTGAAAATATGAGTAAAAGGTATTACATTTAAGCAAAGAAATGAATGTAAATTGTTAATTATGATAATAAATCATTATCAAAATAATTTTTCTTATTAAGATTAGATAAGAGAGAGAGAGAGGAATTTAGATACTTTTCAGGAAGAGTAGTGATTTGGAAAATGATGTGAGGTAATGGTATGTTGATCTAGCATACCACAAACATGGCCACCAACCCCAGTTCATCCTTAGACAACTGGTGTAGTTCTGTACTGTTAATTGAGATCGTTAGAAGTCATCTATTAGTAGATGATGGCAGCAAGTCAATCATATGAGCCTCATTCTTTGTCTCTTTCTCTTTTTCTTCTGATATTTTCTTTTTTTTTTAAGATTTATTTATTTATTATGTATACAGCGTTCTGTCTACATGTATGCCTGCATGCCAGAAGAGGGCACCAGATCTCATTACAGAGGGTTGTGAGCCACCATGTGGTTGCTGGGAATTGAACTCAGGACCTCTGGAAGAACAGCCAGTATTCTTAACCTCTGAGCCATCTCTCCAGCTCTTATTCTGATATTTTCAAGTACAGAATGAAGAGCCAGTGTATACCAAGGTGGTATACAATTTTTACAAATTAATTTGGGTCATTCTAACATAATAATTTGATGATATGCTGACTATTTTCAGTTCACTTTTGTACTGTATCAGACTTCTGCTTTTCAAGACACTATCTTCCTCACCAATAACACTCCATGACACCCCTGCAAAGAAATTTTCTTGCTTTACTATGGTACTGCCAAGGTCAGTCATCAAACCATGCTCACCTGGCCTAGCTTCAGGATCACTGAGATAGCTAAGCTGCAAACTTGCTGAAAACCCAATATGAATTTCCCAGGCCGTGATGCTTGTGGTCAAGCATCATAGAAATATTATATCTCAACATTTCCAGACACCAATGGGGAACAACTTGAATATGTTCCCCAACAGAGAGTACCAAGGCTAAATGACTTTTATGCATTTTATTTATCCATGACTTGGTTGATAAAGTTAGAATCTCATTTATTCATTTTAAACATAAAATATTAGAAAAATATGCTATTCGCACCTTAGAAAATCTGATTTCAAATCAAGAAAGCTCAGGTAACTTAGAATAGATGGAATGGCTGTAAGAGATATACATCAAATACTACAATTGTAAAGTAAATTTGATTACCTAAATTCAAAATAAGAGCATAATTTATGTAGTTACAAATAAGTTTTAGTTATGGTGATAATTTATTTGTACTGAAATGTGATTTTATTTGTATGTTAATAAAGTTTCCTTGGGGTCAGAGCAAGCCATAGCAGAAGCTGGGCAGTGGTGGTTGCACGCCTTTAATCCCAGCACCTGGGAGGCAGAGTTAGGCGGATCTCTGTGTGTTCAAGGACACAGCCAGCATGGCGACACACGCCTTTAATCTCAATACCAACCATAGAAGACCTGGAGGTCTGTACAGACAGGCAGTGACGAGGAGGCCATGTGGTTGAGTTTACAACCAATGAGAAGGCAGAACAGAAAGTCTATAAAAAATAGACAGGACACAGGAAGTAGGTCTCTTGTGGAGAGGGAAGACAGCAGCAGCAGTGAAGGGTAAGGTTTTCAGCTCTTAGCTACTGCTCTGACCTCTTGGCTATTAACTCTGTGTTTGCCTCTGTGTTTCTTATTTAACAAGACAGTTACATCTACACTTAGTATCTCACGTTCAGACAGATCTTGCACAGCAAATGAAACAGAAGTATTTTAATGAGCCTTTTTGGATGGCCATGAAGCTACTATGGATCTGGTTGGACTTAACATATACAAGAATGGTTTCAAATTTACCCACAGTTTAACCTCAACATTTATAAAATCAATTGAGAGCAATAAAATAAATAGATGATTAATTAAATAAATATCATTGTGGATAGGAAATTTGGTGCAAACTTCTTTGCCTGTTGGGTACTTCTGTAAAGCTATATCTAGTAACTGACACAATATAAGAACATTTATCTTACAGACAATTCAGAAGAAATTGATGACAATGCACTGGTCATAGAACTACCTGTGGCTATAAAAAAAATCTTAATAGGAATTAGAATAGTCAAAAATAAAAAGTTGAGTACCTGAGGAATTACTGATAAAGGGTGTTAATGCTTGTAAGATTCATTCTGTTGAAACTATGAACAGAGGACCAAATCTTGGCTACCACACAAGAGGCAGGCACCCACCGCAGTGCTAAAAAAAGCAATCTGCTCTCCTTACAGCCTGAAAGTTGCCTTGGGCTGCTCAAGTTCCCGGTATCTCTTTTTAATGCAAATGTGAAAATGAGCTGACTTTAATTGGTTTCACTAAGCCATCAATTAATGCACCCCACACCTGGAATCCGAAGTGGAAGAGTCACAGAAGACTATGGTGGAGAGAGAGCTGCAGAGGAAGAATGAGTAGTGCGGAGCCAAGTTTGAAAGAATCCCTTCCTGGGAGACGAACCAAGGACTTCAGCCACCGACTTAGCATCACTCTTGCTATGAAATGATGAAAGAAAGGAAGGAAAAGATTCTCTTTAAACTTCTAACAGGTATTCCAAGCTCCATGACTCACTTTCGTTTGTGTAGCTCTTGAGTTGGTAGGGTGGAAACTGAGTGGTTTGAAAATAGATCTCTCCAACTAAAATTAGTCCCTGATAAGAGCACTCAGAAACACTGGCCTACATTTTCCAGAACTATTGTTCTTGTAGTTTTGCCTCTATTTATACAGTTTATCAAACAACTTAAATATCCATTTTCTACAAATGACCTCACCTTTAAAATCATAGATCACTTTAATGAAGCAAGTACAATGACCTTATTGACTTTGTTGTAAAATCCAAGTGTGTATAGTTAACTGAGATGAAATCTGAAATTTAAAAGGCTATGTGGACATTAATTATTAGCAATCTTTTCTTAAAATTAACAATGCATGGAACATAAATGCCCGTTAGCATTTTTTAACATAAAATAAAGGAACAGATTCATTAAATAAAATTAATTTAGAAAATGTGTCCCAATAGCTTTAATATCTTTGAACAAAAGATAGGCAGGTTGGAAAAACAGCCATTGTCTTAAAAAAATAGTCTTATAAGCCTCTGTAGTATAAATTATTATTTATATTACTATCTAAACACATAAAAATCTTTACTCAATGACAAATATGCTCAAAAGATTCAAATAAAGTTTATGTATTCTATTGTACACATTTTCCCCATCCCTTGATTCTTTTTCTTTTTCTTTGAAAAAGTTTAGCTACTTTTTTTTTACTTTTAAATAATAAATAAAGATAACTCTTGTACATGATATCTGCTGTGGATATCACTCTGTATAAAGAAAATGCTGATTGATCAGTAGCCAGACAGGAAGTATAGGCAGGACAAGCAGAGAAGAGAATTCTGGGAACAGGAAGGCTGAGTCAGGAGATGCTGCCAACTGCTGCCATGAGTACCAACATGTAAGATACTGGTAAGCCACAAGCCATGTGGCAAGGTTATAGATTTATAGAAATGGGTTAATTTAAGATGTAAGAACTAGATAGCTAGAAGCCTGAGCCATTAGGTCAAACAATTTAAATAATATAAGAGTCTGTGTGTTTATTTTATAAGTGGGCTGTGGGACTGCTGGGGCATAGCAGGAGCTCTCCAGCTACAGATATCTGCCCTCATTTAATAGAACATTATAAAATTAGTGGCAAAATTTTCTTTTTTTTCTATTTTTCATTTGCTGAAATAGATTTTTTTCGTGCAATGTATTATAATTACAATTTCCCACTCACAACTCCACCAAGATTCTCCCCACCTTTCCTTCCATCCAAATCACCAACCTTTCTCTGTCTCCTCATGGAAAAAAATAGGTATCTAAAGAATAATAATAAAATAAAATAAGATAAAACAAAAACTAACAAGTCAGAACAGGACAAAACAACAGAAGAAAAAGAGCCAAAGAAACAGGACAAGAAACACATATAGACTCAGGGACACACTCATTCATATACACTAGAATTCCTTAAAAACACAAAACCAGAAGCCATAATATATATGCATAGGTATATATATTTAATAAATACATTTTTTAAAAGCATATAAAATGGCAAAAATGAAAAATTTTAAAAGAAAGAAAAAGAGAAGAAAATTATCTGACAAAACCTTATGAGACAAATAACCTCCCAAGAGGCCAGTGCGTTCATTTTGTCGGCCACCTACTACTGGGAATGGGGTCTAGTCTTAGGAGTTGTTTGTATCCTCAGCAAGACTCTGTGGGAGAAAAATAGTTTTTCATTTGCAAATGGTTATCAACTTGAGCTATCTTCTGGGTTAGGTATGGGGGTTGTGTCCTTTTCTCTTCTAGTCCTGGGTCCAATCTGTTTCAGACCTGTGTGGGCCCTGTGAAGGCTTCCACAATCTCTGAGTTTGTAGGTGCATAGGTCCTGATATGTTTAGAAGGCCTTATTTCCTTGCTGTCCTTTGTCCCTTCTGGCTCCTATAGTCTTTCTGCTTCCTCTTCCACAGGGTTCCCTGAGGTGTGGAGGAAAGAGTTTGATGGAGACATACCATTTATGACTTAATGTTCCAAAATTTCTCTCAGCATGTTGGTTGTGGGTCTCTGAATTTGTTCCTATCTACTGCAGGAGGAAGCTTATTTGCTGTTGGCTGAGTCCAGCAAAATGTCCTTAGGGATTATTTTATGAATATATAACTTTAACAGAACAATAATACTTGGTTTTCCCTCAGGTCCCTAGTCTGTCAGGTCAGAGGTTTCTGGCCACTTGAGCAGTGTGAGACATGGGTTTCTCATGAAGTTGGTCTTAAGTCCAATCAGATATTAGTTAATTACTCCACCAAGTTTTGTGCCACTATGTGCATGAGAGTGTCTTCAAGGTAGGTTATCACTGAAGATCTAAGGCTTTGTAGCTGGGTTGGTGTTTACTTTTTCCCTTTGGTACTGTGCAGACTATCTCTCTGTATCAAAAATGCTAGCACATCTGGGTGAAGGCTCTAACTGGGCAGCAGCTCAGTTTCTCCACGTTCAGTGAGTGGTGTAGGTGTTGTCTTCAGCAATAGGGCCTGACTGTCCATTTGTAGAGAGCAACAAATCGCCTTGGCAATAGCCTGGGATTTGAGGGGTCCCATGGAGCCCTTTCAGCTAACAATTTGATTAGATATAACCGATTTATGTTATTGGAAGTTATGTTTTGTGCCAAGAGATTTCCAGATGGGGCTCTGTCTCATCCACTATTTGGAAATTTCACTTTCATGAATGGACATATTTTAGGAATCTTCTACTGTGTTTTGTTTCTAAATGATCTCCCAAATGACACCCACTTTTTGTGTCCTCTGTAGTCTCTCCCTCACTCCTCCTTACAGTTCCACTCCTCATCTATCCATCTATTCTATTTACCCTCCTACCAGACCTCTGTGTTTCTGTGGATTGTAGCTTGCTTATTTTTGACTTAACAGCCAAAGTCCATAAATAAGTGAACAATACCATATTTGTCTTTCTGCGTCTGGGTAACCTCACTTAGGATGATTGTTTTCTAAATCCATTAATTTTTCTCTGTGAATTTCATTATTTTATATCACATTTTCATGCTGTGGATATCACTCTGTGTAAATAAAGTTCTGATTGGCCAGTGGCCAGGCAGGAAGGATAGGCGCGACAAGAGAGAAGAGAATTCTGGGAAGTGGAAGGCAGAGAAGGAGACACCACCAGCCACCATGAAAAGCAACATGTAAAGACACTGGTAAGCCACAAGCCACGTGGCAAAGTATAGACTAACAGAAATGGATTAATTTAAGATAGAAGAAACAGATAGCAAGAAGCCTGCCACGGCCATACAGTTTGTAAACAATGTAAGTCTCTGTGTGTTTTCTTGGTTGGGTCTGAGCGACTGTGGGACTGGCGGGTAAGCGAGATTTGTCCTGACTGGGCCAGGCAGGAAAACTCCAACTACATTTTCATTGTATCAATGTATCAGATTTTCTTCATCCATTCATATGCTGACATAAATCTAGGCTGTTTCTAATGTCTGGCTATTATGAATACAGCAACAATGAACATGGTTGAACAAGTATTTTGGTGGTAGGATGAAACATCCCTTGGGTATACACCAACGGAGGTATAGCTAGAACTTGCGGTAGGTCTGTTCACAGCTTCCTGGGGGAAACTTATTTCCATAGTGTCTGTACAGATGTGCACCACCCCCCAGCAGGGAAAGAGTGCTTGCCTCACTCCTTCCTCCTCTTCCCCAGCCACTTGCTTTATTGATCTCAGCCACCTGACAGGAGTAAGATGGAATCTCAGAGTAGTTTGGATTCTTCATTTCCCTGATGGCCAAGGGTGTGGAGTATTTAAGTATTTTTCAGACATTTGAGATTTATCTTTTGAGAATTCTGTATATATATATCCCATTTTTAAATTGGGCTATCTGTTTTTTTGATATCTAGTTTTTTGAGTTCCTTACATGTTTTTGATATTAGCCCTCAATTGGATATGTAGTTGGTAAAAATATTTTCCCATTCTGTAGCCAGCTGCTTTTCCAAATGATGATGTCCATTGCCATAAAGATGTTTTTTCAGTTTCATGAGGTCCCATTTGTTAATTGTTCTGAGTGCCGGTGCCCAGGGCAAATGACTCAGGACCTCACAGTGAATCGGAATAGCAGAACTCTGTCACTAGGGACGTGTCTAAACTGTGGAAAAACAGCCTAGATGACTTTACACTCTACTCCTCCATTCCTTACTCCCACCCACACCCTGTCCTGCTTCTTCTATTTATTCTCTCTCTCTCTCTCTCTCTCTCTCTCTCTCTCTCTCTAAGATTTACTTATTTATTATGTACACAGTGTTCAGCCTGCACACCAGAAGAGGGCACCAGATCTCATTACAGAGGGTTGTGAGCCACCATGTGGTTCTGGGAATTGAACTCAGGACCTCTGGAAGAGCAGCCTGTGCTCTTAACCTCTGAGCCATCTCTCCAGCCCCCTATTTTCTCTCTTACATATTCCAATTCCAAAGAACACAGTGTAGCCAAGTTTGCAGGATCTTTGTACCTCAGCCTCCAGACAGGAGGGAAGACAGACATTTGGCTACAGTTTATTAGTTTGCTACTTTTCCCTTCTCAGTTGAGTTTTGGAACTAAGCTCTCAGTTACTGCCCCTACTGCTCTCTCTTCATTATGCCTCCTCTCTACTTTTCCCTGCAAATACAATAGTAATCACACCTCACCCTGAGTCCATTTTTTCCTTTGTTGACTTTTTTTATTTTCTTCACCTTGTCATTCATACCCAAAATAACTAATATATTAGTACCTACACTTTTATCAGTGACCTTTTACTTTCTAAAAAGATTAGCACTTAAGGGAGAGAAGCAATAATTCAAAATTAATTAAATATAATCAATGACCTAATACTAACCAAAACACTAATAACATGAAAAGCCAAGTAATATCAAATTGATAATCACAATAATGGCCTCCACTGAAAAAATTTATATAAAATATCAGACAAAGAACTCAAAAAACAATCAAATAGAAGAGAAGATGTTATGAATACAGAGTAGGGACAGGATGTGACTCCAGCTTAGCCCCACAGGCACACTGCAATTTCTGTCTTTCACTGGCTTCAATATAAGTCACAGAGACTCAGTGTGGAGATCCCATCAGACTCTGGGTAATGTCCACAGACATGTGGAGAGTTCTACAATCCACAGTCCCAGGGAGGACACCCTAGCTGACATAGTGGAACATCTGACCCTCAAGGAATACTTAACACAGAGCTTCTGACCCTAAATATAAGTCCTGTATTTTCCTACAGAGGGAAAGGACATACTAAACCAACTAGCCAACACTGAAACATCAACTACAGAAAGAAGAGACAAAGACTTGAAATTTATAATAAAAAATACAAAAGAAAAAAAAGGAAAAACTCAGTGAATGAACTAACATTAGGTAGTCAAGTCTCAGCAGAAAAACAGAAACAACAGCAAAAGCAAAGACAACATGTCTCTTCCACAATTCACTAATCCCATAAAATGGTACCTAATCAAAATGACCTGACTAACTACTAGAAAAAGAGTTCAAAAGGTGATTATAAGTATAGTCAATTCAAATAACACATGGATGCACTCCCAGATAACAAAAGCAGATGCATGAAATAAAGAAGTAAACCCAAGATATGAAAATAGAGATGCAGTTGCTAAAGAAAATCCAAACTGAAATGATGCTGGAAATGAAAAGCTCAATAACTCAAAAAACACTCAGTGGAAAGCCTCACCAGAGAATGGGTTGTGTAGAGAATAGGGGATCAGAGACAGAAGACAAGTTAAGTGTAGGAATTGTGTCACTTAGTGAAGATCAATAATGAATTCGAAGGGAAATATGAACAGAAAGTAAGAGAGCTCTGAAATACCATGAAAAGATTGTTCAGTCTAGGAGCAAACAAGGAGAAGAACACCATACTGAAGGCACACAGAATATTTACAATGGGATCTTGCAAGAAATTTTTCTCAAACCTACAGAAAGAGATGCCCACGCAGGTGCAGAGGCCTACAGAACTCCAAATAGACAAGACCAGAAAAGAAACTCCCCATGACATGTTAAAGTCAAAACATTCAAACACAGAGTAAAGAAAGAGTATTGAAAGCTGAAAGAGACAAAGGTCAAATCACTTGCAAAAGGAGGCCCCACAGAAACATCTGGTTATTTGTCAGAAACATTTTTCCCCTTTCATTGAAAATAGATCTCTTTGTCATATAACATATCCTGATTATTATTTCCCCTTCTTCTACTCCTGATTCCATCCTATATCCCCTGCCATCCAGATCTACCCCATTTCTGTCACTCATTAAAAAACAAATAGGCTTCTAAGGAATAAAATTAAAATAAAATAAAGTAACAAACAAAAACTAATACATTGTTTAGGACAACACAAGCAAACAAAAGAGAAAGAGCCCAAGAAACAGATATAGACACAGAGACCCACTCACTTGTTTACACTCAGGGGTGCCATAAAACACAAAAGTAGAAGCCATAATATATAAACAAAGGACCTGTTAGGCGAGAGAGAGAGAGAGAGAGAGAGAGAGAGAGAGAGAGAGAGAGAGAGAGAGAGAGAGAATAAATAATAAAATGAAATAAAATAAATTTAAAAGCCCTGACATGACATTATGAGACAAAGAACCTCAAAAGATGCTTTTAAATTCATTTTCTGTTGGCTATCCACTGCTAGGCATGCAGCCTACCATTAAAAGTTGTCTGTTTTCCCAATGAGACCCTTTGGAGAAAGTTAAGTTTCATTTGCAAGTGGTTATCACCTGGATATTGCTTCTGGGTTAAGGATGGGGCATGTGTCCACTTCTCCTTTAAGCTCTAGGACTTCATACAGTGCAGACACATGCAGGCCCTGTGTGTGCTACCTCAGTCTCTGTGAGTTCATATATGTGTTGATGCTAATGATTTAGAGTAGAATGAGTCTTGCTCTGTCCTGCCAGCAAGCTCCCAAATAACAACACAGAGACTTATTATGTTAATTAATTAGTTAATTAATTAATTTTCAAATAGCTTTTATAACTTAAATTAGCCCATTTATATTCATTTATGTTCTGCCATATGGCATTACTTCATCTCATACTGCCCATCTTGCTTCTCCTGAGTCTGGCTGGCAACTCTGTGTTTCTTCTACCCTGAGCTCTCTTTATCCAGAAGTCCTGCCTATACCTTCTGCCTAGTTAGTAGCCATTCAACTTTTTATTGAATCAATCACAGCAATACATCTGCACATAGTGTACAAACATCCCACAACATTAGAGAGGCTTCTTTCCTTGGTGTCCTTCATTCTCCCTGGCTCTTACCTTCTGTACATCTCCTCTCCCACAGGGTTCTCCGAGCCATAACAGGAGGGATTTGATGGAGACATACCATTTAGGGCTGAGTGTTTCAAGGTCTCATTCTCTGCATATTGTCAGGTTATGTGTCTATATATTTGTTCCCATCTGCCGCAGGAGGAAGCTTATCTGATGATGGCCGAGTAAGACACTGACCTATGAGTTAGCAAAATGTTATTAGGACTCATTTTATTGCTCTGTTTTTCAGTAGAATGGTAGTATTTGGTTTACCCTAGGCCCCTAGGCTATCTAGTCTAGTCTTAGGGTTTTGGTCATCCAAGCAGCAATGTGTATAGGTTCTGTCCTGTGGAGTGGACCTTAAGTCCATTCAGATACTGGTTGGTTACTCCCACAAGCTTTGTGCCACTGCTGCATAGCATATCTTGCAGGCAGGAAATCATTGTAAAATGAAGGGTTTATATTGGGGTAGGTGTTTACCTTTACCATTCAGAGTACCTTGCAGTATCATGAACACTAGTCCATAGGGATGATGGCTCTATGTAGGCCACATCTTGACTTCTCCATGATCAATGAGTTGCATAGGTATTGTCTGCAGCAATTGGGCCTTGCCATCAGTTTGTGGAAAGCAACCTATAGTCTTTGCAACAGCCTGCCTTGTTTTGGGGTTCCTGTGGGACCTCTTTGGCCAACAACTCAATTAGATGCAACTGTTTCCTGATACTAGAAGGTTCAACTAGAGACAAGAGATGTCAAGTTGGGGCTCTGTCTCACCTTTATTTGGTGATTTAATTTAAATTTCTTTTGTATATGTATATATTTTAGGAAGCTTCTACTATATTATTTCTATACTATCCCTCAACTGGCCTTTGATTTTAGCTGTCTCTTCCTGTATTTTCCCCTCATCCCTCTCTTCCCTCCCCTACCCACTTGATCTTTCTATTCCAGATCCCTGTCCCTGTCCACTCATAACTATCTATTCCAGTGGTTCTTACCCTTACTAATACTGTGACCCTTTAATATAGTTCTTCATGTTGTGGTGACTCCCCAGCCATAAAGTTATTTTTGGTGCTACTTGATAACTGTAATTTTGCTACTGTTGTGATGTAAATTATTATAATGTAAATATCTGATATGCAGGATCTCTGATATGTGATCCAGATGAAAGGGTCCTTCAACACCCTTAGGGTTGAGAGCCACTGAGATGTTCCCCCTGGTCCCTTATTCTAAACCTAACTCCTGTGGTTCCAGTCGGTCACTTGGTTATCATTGACTTATTAGCTAATATATACAAATAAGTGAATAAGTAACGTGTTGTCTTTCTGGGTACGGTTATCTCATTCAGGATGATTTTTTTTTCTGGTTCTATCCATTTACCCCTGAATTTCATTGTTTCATTTTTAACAGCTAAATAAAGTATGGAAAAAGACGTCTTCTATATTCTGAAAGACAGCAATTGTTAAGGCAGACTTTTATACCTAGAAAAGTATCTATGAAAATTAATGGAAGAATAAAAGCTTCCCATGGCATAAACATGCAAAGCAATTTATGTCTATTAAGCCAAATCTTTCTACACAGGATATTAAAAAGAATACTTCAAGACTACTTATGACCCTGGGTGAGATAACCCAGACTCAGAAGGACAAACATGGTATGTACTCACTCATAAGTGGATACTAGATGTAAAGTAAAGGATAACCAAACTACAACTCACAGCTCCAGAGAAGCTAGCTAACAAGGAGAACCCAAAGAGGAACACATAGATTGCCATGGGAAGGGGAAATAGATGAGATCTCCATGAGAAAACTGGTGGTGAGGATGGTAATGGAGGGTAGGGGATGGGGGATGAAAACATAAAGGAACAAGATGGTCGAGCTGGAACAGGGACAGAGTGGGAGAGCAATGAAAGAGATAACTTGATAGAGGGAGATATCATGAATATAAGTAAGGAGAAACTTGGTGGTAGTGAAGTTCCCAGGTTTCCACAAGGATAACCCCAGCTTAGACTACTAGCAATAGTGGGGAGTGTGCCTAAACTGACCTACTCCGGTAATCAGATTGGTGAATACCTTAACTATCATCATAGAGCCTCTATCCAGTAACTGATGGAAGCAGATGCAGAGCTCCACAGCCAAACATCAGGCCAAGATGTAGGAGTTCAGCCAGAGAGAGAGAGAAGAGGGATTCTATGAGCAAGGAGGGTCAAGATCATGATGAGGAAATCTACAGAGACAACTGAACCAAGCTTGTGAGAACTCAGGAACTCTAGGCCAACAGCTGTGGAGTCTCATGGAACTGAGTTAGACTCTCTGCATGTAGGAGACAGTGTGTAGCTTGGTCTGTTTGAATGGCCCCTGAAAGTGGAGTCAGGATTTATCCCTGGTGCATGAGCTGGCTTTTTGGAGCCCATTCCCTATGACTGGATGGCTTGCTCAGCCTTGATGCAGGGGAAAAGGGGATCTATAGTGAGTATGTCAAATGAATACAAAATTTCTTAACAAGAAAAAAAAAAAACCAGAATACTTCATTCTGAAGACAATGAATAAGTCAAAGGGTATAAATAATTCCAAAGTGGTTAATCAAAATTTATCAAAACAGAACAAACGGGGTTGGGGATTTAGCTCAGTGGTAGAGCGCTTGCCTAGCAAGTGCAAGGCCCTGGGTTCAATCCTCAGCTCCACAAAAAAATATATATATGTATATATATGTATATGTATATATATAAAACAAAAAAGAACAAACAAAAAACAGAAATTAATACATATTTTCCAATAATAACTTTTTACACTAATGACCTCAATTCCTCAATAAAGAAATATAGACTAGCAGATTGGAATAGAAAACAGGCTATATCATTTTTCTACCTCCAGTAAATATACCTTATTATCAAAGATAGATAGACCACTCCTTAGAGTAAAAGGTAGTTCAAATAAGTAGAACCAATATCAAGCAGGTATAATTACTCTAATATCTGACAAAATAAACTTCAAAACAAAACCAGTCAGCCATGGTAAGATGGTTACTTCAAACATGTTAAAGGAATAATCAGTCAAGAAGATAGTACAATCCTAAATATATGTACATCAAGTAAATGTCTTCAATACCCCACTCTAAAATATAGACAGGTCATCTGGAAAAAAAAATTAAGCAATAAAATATTGGAGTTAAGCAACATCATAAGTCAAATGGACGTAATAGACTTCTACAGAAAGTTATACTCAAACTTCTCAATAGCACATAAAACTTTTCCCAAAATCAATCATGTATTAGAACACAAAACAAAATTGAAATAACGTCCTGAATTCTATCTGACCACAGTGGAATGGAACTTGGTATCTACAGCAATAGAAACTATACAAGTGAACAAAATCATGGAAATTAGGTAACATACTACCAAATTAAGTGGGTCAAAGAAGAAATCAAGGAGGAAAACTTGAAGTTCTACAACTGAATGAATATGAAAACAACACAATGCATCAAAATTTATGAGACACTTAGAAAACAGTCATAAAAGTTTATAGCACTGGGGTCGTCATCAAATTATTTGAGATATCTCAACATAATAACTTAATGTGGCATCTGAATACATTAGAAAAAACAAGAACAAACAACACCCTAAAACAGTAGATATAAAGAAATGAATTCAGGGTTGAAATTAATAAAATAGAAATGAAAGAAATCAAAGAATTAGTAAAACGAAGAGTTGCTTCTTTAAAAAGACTGACATGATTAACGAACCTTTAACCAAATTAATACAAAGAAAGATAGAATACCCAAATCAGTAAAATTAGAGATGAGAAGGGAGACAGTACAACAGACATTGAGGAAAGTCAGAGAAACATAAGGACATACTTTTAAAGTTTGTATTCCACTAAATTAACTATTTTGGGTTTAAGAGAAAATTGAAAATACCCAAAAGATTGTAGAAAGAAAAATAAAGCTACAGTCACTGAAACACAAAATACCACTGAGACAATAAGTTTCCAAGTAAAACACCCAGTGCCAGTGTCTGTTACCACCACTTCAGATATTTATCAAATGTGTCCTAGAGATCTCTAAAACATACTAGTTACTGTTATTTCTCTTGTTTACCCACAAGAACTTGGTGGTAAGACCCTATTGCTGAAGAAATGAGACACTCTAGTCATAGGATGTGGAGAAATTAAGTTGGTACTAACCAGGAAGCATCCTTTCTGCTGACTAGCTTTCATGGTACTGGAAAGTGCTAGGCAGGTTTCTGGGAGGGAGGGTGAGGTGGTAGTCATCCATAGTCTTACCTACCTGTGAACTGCAATAATGACTAACTGAGTGAACTGTGGATAATTAACGGCTTCTGAAAGAGAGAGAAAGCTATTTTGCCTTTTTTTTTTTTTTTTTTTTTTAAGGCAGAGTGCATGAAGCTTCACCTGAAGATTTTGTAAAGGTAGTTATCTGTAAGTCCCCTGAGGAAAGGCCAGGGCATGGGTAAGTTATGGCTGTTGGGGCTTGACGGGTTTGCCTTTCACACAGCCTGCCCAAACGGAGACTGCGAGCATGAGGGCAACAACTAGGGTATTTACAAAATTTAAAACGTCTAATAAATTACTGGTGAGGGAGGACAAGAACAGAATTTGTCAAAAAATTCTCCATAACTTCTTTTCATTGTGAACATTTCTTATATTTCTAAAAATGTATCTTTTAAAATCCTCAAGAAAAATATTGTTGAGAAATGTACTTTTTAAAACTTCAAAACTGGGCTGGATTATTCCCTTTTCCAGGATATCTGTATATATTCACTAAATATAAACCTTATATAGAAACTATTTTTCTTCCATGTTCTCCTTTTGCAGCATCAAGCAGACCTTCAGCCTCTATAACCTTATCCCTGTCGCCAAATTTGTTGCTCTGTAACTCTGAGTTGAAAGCACATTGTCCTATTTTCCGAACACAAAATTGGAACATATAACCTGACCAAAAAAAAAATCTGTCTTTACCAGTAAAAAAGATATTTTGGAATAAATAACTTATACACCAAAAATATAGGAAACTCTAAGTAAGTTTTGGTGATAAAGATAAAACATTTCAAATTGAGTTGCCCCAGAAAACTCACAATAGCAAGGCACAGATCACAAAGATCTCTTGCTTTTGAATTTATTTCTCTCTAGTCATTTTTATGTGTGTATGTGTATCTCTGTGTGTACCACGTGTATGTGTATGTGCCCACAGAGGTCAGAAGTCATATTTCCTGGACCTTGAGTCCCATGTGATTATTAGCCCAGTGATATAGGTGCTGGGATTTGAACTTAGTCCTTTAGCAGAATTAAAAAAAAAAATACTCTTATCCCTGAGCCACTGCTGTAGTCCTCTACTTGTCCTTTGGTACCTGATATCCTTCTAGGATATCCATTAAGAGTACTACTGGACTTCATGGAATGCTGAAAGGCTGTTTGTTGCAAAACAAGGGCTTATGGTTGGGCAGCCTATGCTTCAGCTCTGCTAGGGCAATATTTAGAAAAAAGATAGATTGAAATAGGAAAGCAGAGACAGTTCCTCCAGTATTTATTTCCATATTACAAATAAAAGTCCACCCCTATCATAGGGAGAGGGTTTGGGAGGGAGTGAAGAGCAAGGATTCAAACTTCATAGTTATAGTTATTTGTTACTGCATAACAAAGAACATGTAGTGTCTTAATTATTTAACCATATCATATAATCTTGTGAAGTAGAAATGTAGGCAATTCTCAGCTTTACGATTCTTCTGTTGAGTATGGTTTTGAGTTGTATTCAGCTGATAAATCTATTGTTTAAAATGATCCCACATGGCTTCTATCATGTCTGGTCCCTTAAGAAAGAGATCTGAAATGAAGATGGGTTGATGCTTATTCTGTCAACCTAAGAATCTCTTCCTGCAGAGAAAATGGAGGACTTTAGAAGTTGGGTAGGAGTTGTGTAGTAGGCAAGACTTTGAGAGAAGGCTAGTTTGTAGGCAACTATTCTTGAATAAGTAAGGATGCATAAGCATCTTAGTTATATTGATTGTCGGTAACATTTCCTTGGGGAAATAAAAGAATCACTCTTAGAACACATTGCAAAAAAGTAGTTAGTAGCAAAGAAGTTATAACCAACATGATGAATTATTGAACTCTAATATTTTACATATAGCAATGTGTCTCTGTTTAGCCTACTATTTCTCTGTATTTAAATGCATTGTCTAATACTCTATCCATGTCTAATAAGTCACTAATACACACATTGATTAAAGCTCACAGTTATCTTCCTAGTATACAGACTCTACCAAATCATTTTACATTTCTCACAAAAGTCTTTTATTACCTGTACAATTATACAAGACTTTTGACTTCTTTTCTTCTTTTTTGTCTTCTCTCACTCTTCAGCTAAGGAGAACATTTACTGGTAATAGGGAGTTATTTTTTATATTTCACTGTGGCTAGCACATTCACTGAAAAATGATTACAATTAATTTTCAAAGATTATCTACCCTTAGGCTCTTTTTTTAAACCAAATAGAAAGACTTTTAACATTTCTTTTGTACTTCAGAGAAGATTAGAATCAAAATATGAGATTGTCTAGTAGTAAAATCAAATGGAATAACAATATAGATAAACTTGGAATATAGTTCTTTCTATGTTGGAGGGACAGTCATGCCTACTCTCTTAAAAGTTAACTATTAAATACACTAATAAGGAAAATCTTTAGCAGAGTACCTGGGACTTCCAAAATATCTCTGACAGTGTTCATTTCATGGCAATTATTATATCCTCCATAGTTTTGTCATAGAAATTTCAAGACTTTGAAGATTACATTGGTTCTTTAGCTCAGTTTTTTAAACAAGAAGAATGTATGCACAAAGAGTTCATACTGAGAGATCAAACCTCTCTGTTACAAATTTCAGTTCCACAACTAACTAGCTCTGTTACTGTGATATTTATATATTTTTCTTTCACTCTGTTTATTCACAAGCAAAATAGAAGCAACAATTATGTATCTCTCAATATTGCCATTGTTATTATTAGAATTAATAGTAGGATGTCTTAATGATTCAACCACAAAACTCCTACATCTAATAAGCATATAAATCAAAGTTGAAGGATTCATAGGTAGCATACTAAAAACAGTAGCCCTTCTACCCACAAATGACAAATACATCAAGAAAAAAATCAGGCACACAGTGCTATTCATAATAGTTTAAAATATATCTAAGAATAAATATATTCATGAAAGTTAAAGACTTATATAATGAAAACTTTAAGAAGGTCA
This sequence comes from Onychomys torridus, assembly GCF_903995425.1. Taxonomy (NCBI): domain Eukaryota; kingdom Metazoa; phylum Chordata; class Mammalia; order Rodentia; family Cricetidae; genus Onychomys; species Onychomys torridus. The sequence goes on from NC_050449.1 coordinate 83,890,422, forward strand.
AAAAAGAAATTGAAGAAGATACCAGAAGACAGAACTAGCTCCCAGGATCATGCTTCAGTAGAATTAATACTGTGAAAATAGCCATCTGATCAAAAGGAATATATATATATAATAAAAACTCCATCAAATTGCAATTCATCCTTCTGAGTCTGGGTTACCTCACTGAGAATGATTTTTTCTAGATCCACTTGCCTGCAAACCTCATGTTGTCATTGTTTTTCTCTGCTGAGTAGTACTCCATTGTGTATATGTACCATATTTTCTTTATCCATTCTTCAATTGAAAGGCATCTAGGTTGTTTCCAGGTTCTGGCTATTACAAACAATGCTGATATGAACATAGCTGAGGTCGTGCTAGAACTCTCATCCAATATCTGATGGAAGTGGATGCAGAGATCCTTGGCCAGGCCCCATGTGGAGTTCCAGGAGTCCAACTGTTGAGAAAGAGGAGGGACTGTAAGAGTGTGAATTGTTGAGACCAAGATTGGAAAAGCACAGGGACAAATAGCCAAACTAATGGAAGCACATGAATTATGAACCAAAGGCTGTGGAGCCCCCAGCTGGATCAGGCCCTCTGGATAAGTGAGAGAATTGAATAGCTTGAACTGTTTGGTAGGCACCCAGGCAGTGGGACCTGGACCTGTCCTTAGTGCATGAGCTGGCTGTTTGGAACCTTGGGCTTACACAGGGACACTTTGCTCAGCCTGGAAGGAGAGGACTGGAGCTTCCTGTACTGAATCCACCAGGTTTAAATGAGTCCCCAGGTGAGTCTTGGCCCTGGAGGAGATGGGAATAGAGGGGAGGGGCTGGGGGAAATGTGTGGGAGCGGGGGCAGGAGTGGGGAGGACAGGGGAACTTATGGCTGATGTGTAAAATTAAAACACAAATATAATAAATTTTTAAAAAAGAAAAAAATTGCAGTTCATCACAAAAAATTGAAAAAGTTATTTTAAACCTCATATGTAAATAGAAAAGAACCAGGATGGCCAAAACAATACCTAATGGTTTAAAAAACTGAAGAATGTACCACCATGCCAGATTTCAAGTTATATCACAGATTTATAGTGATAACAACATCATGTTACTGGCACAAAAACAGACTCAAAGAACAATAGAAGAGAACTGAAGATCCATAGGTAAACACAGCCCCTGATTTTTGACAAAAAGGTCAACAATATACGTTGCAGAAGAGGCAGCACCTTCAATAAATGGTGCTAGCTAAACTTGACAGCTACATGTAAGAAAAGGAAAATTGATCCTTAAGCCTCTGAACAAAATTCAATTCCAATGGATCAAGGATTTCAATGTAAGACTAGTACCCTGAGTCTGATAGGGGAGGGAACACATGAGCTCATTGGCACAGAAAAGAACTTCCTGAATAGGATCTGGGTAGTGCAGGCATTATGGTCAACAATTAATAAATGAGACCTCATGATGTCAAAATTTCTATATAGCAAAGAACACTATCATTTGACTGAAAAATGTGGCCTACAGAATGGGAAAATATTTCTCTGATAGACATCTAATGAAGGGTTTGTATCTAGACTGTACAAAGAATTCAAACTAATTAATCATCAGGAAAACAAACAACCTAACTGAGAATTTGAGCATAGATCTAAATAAAGAGTTCTTGGCCACACTAGTGGAATCCCATGAACTGTGGACTGGTGGCTGTGGAGCCCCCATGGATCTGAACTAGGCCCTCTGGATACAGAAGATGGTTGTTTGGCTTGAACTGTTTTGGGGGACATCCAGGCAGGAGGATCAGGATCTATCCCAGGTCTATGGGCAGGCTTCTGGAATCCGGTGCCTGTGGTGTGACACCTTGCACAGCCTTGATGCTATGGGAAGGGGCTTGGACCTGCCTAGGCTCCATGTGCTGGGCTCTGCTGACTTCCCATGCGAGACCTCAATTTGGGGGATGTGGGGATGTGGGGTGGCTTGGGAAAGAGGGCTGGGGGTAGGAGGAGGGAGGGGGTCTGTAGATAGCATGTGGAGTGAGTAGAAATTTTCTTAATAAAGAAAAATGAAAAAAAATTATAAAAAGCAGTTCTACATGTAACTAGTTCTACAATAGAAAGAAAGAATGAGATCAGAAAGATCTCTAAAGGGTCTTCAAGGACTTAATAATGCTCAGTTTATTAAGTTGAATTGTGCATAGATAAGAGTTTCTTGTATTCTTACTTACTTTATAAAAATAGCATATCAGACAGTATACATGTTTTTGTACGTGTGACATACCTCTCATTACATTTTAAAGAGCCTAAGGTATGTTGATATCCTTCCCAGGAAGGCATATTCATTCAAGCCCAAGTTATGAGTCACTGAATTAATCTGTGAACAATGAAACAATAAAGATAACTTGAGGATTTTAGAATGACTCACTTTATTTTATAAAAGCACAGTGATGTAGGTGTAAGCTAAAGACTTACACACACACACACACACACACACACACACACACACACACACACACACATGATGAAATAGTTCTTAGTGTATCATTTTCCCAACCTCCTTATCCAACCAAACAGAAAGACATGGGCTTCCTTTTCCTTAGCAATTCCAATTAGAACTGCAATGGGTGCTAGAGAGATGGCTCTGTGGCTAAGAGCACTTACTGCTCTTGAAAAGGATGAGGGATCTAGTTCTCCAGATCCAGGGATCCAATGCTCTCTGGCCTCTGAGGGACCTGAGCATGGTGCATATAAACTCATAGAGGCATGCATACATATACATAAGTAAAAATAAACAAAATAAGTCGTTATAACTGTAATAATAGGGGGAGATACCAGTCAAAGGAACAAATGTAACAACTCACCTGGGAATAAAAATTTTAAATCCTTGATAAAAAATAAAAAAAAAAATAGTTCTCAAAAGATGAAACTCAATTGGCTAAGTTATGTTTTTTTTTCAATGTTCAACATTCTTAGAAATTAGAGAAATATAAATTAAAACTAATTTGAAATTTTATCTCTCCCCAGTAAGAATGAATAATAAATGGTGGTAGAAAATTAAATGATGACAGTGTTGGAATGGGCATGTGGAAAGAGCAACATTTATTCATTTCTTCTGGAACTTTCATCTAGTACAGTCACAATGCAAAGGTTCCTTTAAAAACTAAACACAGATGTACAGCATGATCCAGCCATATCACTCTTGGGCATATACCCAAAGGACTCTGTATTCTACTATCAAATACCTGCTCAGCAATGTTCATTGCTGCTTTATTCAAATAGCCAGAAAGTAGAAGCAGACTCAGTGTCCACCAACTGATGAAATGATAATGAATATGATTCATTAATACAGTGCAATATTATTCAGCTGGTAAAAAAAAAAATTGGTCTCTGGTTCTTGGTTACTCAAGCAGTGTCAAGTATAGGTTCTTTCTTGTGGAGTGGACCTTACATCAAATCAGACATTGGTTGACTACTCCCAGTAGTTCTTTGCCACCATTTCCCTAGCATATTTTACAGGAAGGACAGATTTGTAGGTCAAAGTTGGTGTCCACATTTCTCTTTCAGTGGCCTGTGGAGTACCTTTCAGCACCAAAGAGGCAGGGGTGAAGGCTCTAGGTAGGCACCAGCTCACCTTCTCCATGTTCAATGAGTTATATGGGTATTGTTCTTGGCAATGGGACCCCACTGTCAGTTTGTGAGAAGCAACCTTTTGTCTTAGCAACAACTTGGGTTCTTTGGGGATTCTATGGGTCCTCCTTGGCCAACAACTCAATTTTATGCAACACAGTCCTGCTACTGGAAGCCTTACCTGGCAACAAGAGATGGCCAGTTGAGACTCCATAGCATCCATTACTAGGAGTCCTTATTAGGATCACCTTCATACATTCCAGGAAGTTTCCACTGCACTAAGTTTCCACACTACCCATCAAATGCTGCCTAATTCTAGTCCAGAGACCTAGGGTAAAACCAAATACTACTGACAGAAAAAAAAAAGTGTCAATAAAATGACTCCTAATGATATTCTACTATAAACAAAGACTGGTGCCTTATCCAGTTATCATCAGAAAATCTTCTTCTGGCAGCAGATGGGAGCAGATCCAGAAACCCGCAGACAGAAATTACAGGGAAAGAGAGTCTAAATGGGAGGTCTCCATCAAATCTCTCCCCTCAGAGCTCAGGGAATCCAAAGGAAGAGGAGGCAGAAAGACTATAGGAGCCAGAGGGAATGAGGAACACCAGGAATTAAGGTCCACTATGAGCTCAGAGACCAAAGCAGCAAGCACAAGGCCTGCATGGGTCTACATCAGGTCATCTGTGCATATATTATAGCTAATAGATTAGTCCTGTCTGTGAGAAGGAGTAGGTCTCTGACTCTTTGTGCCTGCTCATGGAAACTCTTTTCCTCCTGCTGGGTTGCCTGTCCAACATCAGTATGACAGTTCTTGCTTCATTTTATTATATTTTATTTTGTCACATTTTGTTGTAATCTCTTATAAGGCTGTTTTTTTTTTTCTAATGAGAAGCAGAAAGGGTGTGGATCTGTGGGGGAGGGAAGGGGAGAAGAACTGGAAGGAGTGGAAGCAGGAGAAACTATGAACAGCATATATTATATGAGAAAAATCTATTTTCAATAAAAGCAAAAAATGAAAAAAGGAATCAGGAGGAAAAAAGAAAAACAAAATTATGAAATTCTCAGGTAAATAGATGGAGCTGTATACATCATCCTGAATGAGGTAACCCAGACCCAGAAAGACAAAAGTCACACATTTTCTCTCATTTGTGGATGTGAGCTTTGAATCTTCAGTTATATATCTTCCATTTAAAACATTCATAGGGACCTACCTCTCTTTTTGGCAGGCAGTGGTGGTGCACACCTTTAATCTCAGCACTTGGGAGGCAGAAGCAGGTGAATCACTGGAAGTTTGAGGACAGCCTGGTTTACAGAATGAGTTCCAAGACAGTCGGGGCCACTCAGAGAAACTCTGTCTTGAAAAAGAAAACAAACACCAAAAGAAGAACACCCAAATACCCATTGGGGTCAGGAAATGAGTAAGTATCCGTAAATGGAGATTTCAAGGATGGGGAGATAGAGCACACTGGTGTAATGTGTTGGAGGAATAGAAATAGTTACATAGTAGGGGATAGCTACACAGGTTAAAGGATGAAATATAGTGAGATCTATCACTACAGACTTTCTGAAAATTTCATATGTAAAACTTCTACTGCACACACACACACACACACACACACACACACACACACACACACACACACACTATGAAGTGGGAGTTAAAATGGGGTTATCCTATAGCAGGCAACAATGCGCTTACTGGACACCACAGACTAACAAATAAAAATACTAGTGCCTAGAATGATTTTTCTCTTTTGGAGTTATTGGTCATTGAGTTCCTATAAGACACCCCCCCCAAAAATAATACAAGCTACTTCCAATGCTCTTGGTTACCCTCCAGAAATTGGCAGTGATGGCCTATGACTGAAAACATCACATACTTGAGTCATAGAACACAGAAATCATCAATCTGGCTCTAACCTGGAAGCCTCATCTGTCTTACCCAGCTGTAAACCCTTGGAGCTATACCAATGACTGGCCTGAAAGACATGCCCACAGGAACAATAGTGGAATGAACATCTTGGGAGTAATCAATCACATTCAGATTGACCCTACACCCTACCCATAGATGAAACCTATACCTGGCACCATTATTAGGCCAAGAACGTGTAGATACACAGATCACAGAGCTTAGGAGAGAAACTTTACTGTTATTCTGCTAAATGAACATAGCATTAAACCATCTCCTAATGAGTCTAACGTTATGCCCATAGAGTAATGCATTTCTCAACTCTCATCAGAAAATTTCCTGTTTGTAATAAATGGTGATTAACACAAAGACCCACAGCTTTCAATGTACAAAGAATAAGAGACTGTAGAATGCTCAGTTCTAAACACAACCTCTGTATCACATCCCTTCTCCCAGGCTAAGAGTAATCCAATGCAGAAGAGGAGTCAGAAAAAATGTAAGAGCCACAGCAGCTACAAGGAAACAGGGTTTTCTAGATACAGCTGGGTAGTTGTAAGTATGGACTCACAATGATTGTTCACACACAAGACCTGTGAAAGATCAAGACAGAGAAACTCTCAGGCCTAGCTGAGGAATTTTTCACAATTCACAGCTGTGGGATAGAGAGAGTAAGTTTTCTTCAAGGGTATAGCACCTGGTAGGTGGAACATGTTCCAAAGGAAAGCCATATATCTAAGAATGTACAGGCATCACACATGGCACTAATGCCCCCCCCCCAAAAAAGCAAACACAAAGTTGGGTGCATACGGGATGGTGCAGTGAGTGGGAGTATTCAGGGAAGGGGGAAAATATGATTAAAACATGAAGTAGAAAATTCTCAAAAAACTAATAAAAATGAGCAAGGGAAGAAAGCAAAGAAAGTAAATACTTCATGTCTCAAGATAAACTACAATAAATACTTCTCACATTTTTAAATATAGAGGAATAGAATTTCTAAGCTGAGAAAAAAATACCCAGTAGTAATCTAATCCAGCTCTTCTATACCAAAATGCTCTATTAATGCTTGCTATAGATGATCACAGGTCCCCATGAAGGGAAAACAAAGAGAGCCCCCTTTCAATCTTACGTCTCTACAATTTTATTTTTTACTTATAGATAATCTTACAAATTGATACTAATCCTGTTTGGTGGTGAATGTAGATATAAAAATCACTTTTTAATTTGCAAATTAGTAAGAGTCATGATCATACTATTCCAGAATCTTTTATCCTTTTTGTCTTCCAATGGATTGCTATGTGCTCTGAGCCCTGAATGGTTTCCATCTTCTTGTCTCACTGCTAATCTGACTTTACATTTCTTTCTTTTTTGTTTGTTTTGTTTTGTTTTGTTTTGTTTTGTTTTTCAAGACAGGGTTTCTCTGTAGCTTTGGAGCCTGTCCTGGACTAGCTCTGTAGACCAGGCTGGTCTCCAACTCACAGAGATCCACCTGTCTCTGCCTCCCGAGTGCTGGGATTACAGGCGTGCACCACCACCGCCCGGCCTCTACATTTCTTTTATTGGGATGTAGATATAAGATAATATAAGTAGTCAAAGTAGTGTGAGGTTATCGTTTTGTAGGTTTAAGAAACAAATCAGATGTGATACAGATTAAGTGTTGATGTCTATGAGTTCAGAGATGTCACTGTCTACTACACTGAAAGACTGTAAAAATATGATAAACTTATATCATTAGATTATACTAAGATTGTCTTATTTTTATACTAAAAATTAATTTTCTTTTACTTCATTATAGTAAATGAAGAATATCATTCTAGTTTCACTTCATGGAGTACAGAAACTGACTCCATAAAACAAATGCACCAGCAAAATCAGAACAACTGATACCATGAACTCTAGTCAGTTTAAGTAATACTTTTCAAAAACCTCTTGTAAAATCTCAAGTCTAAGAACTGGGCAAGAGATGGGTCCATGGATAAAGCTCTTGTTACAAAAGAATGAAGTCTGGAGTTCAATTCCCAGATCCCACGCAAAAGCCCAATGCTGGAGGTTATGGGTATATACAACAGGTGAGAACTAGTATTCAACAGGTTGACCCACCAGATGAATAACTCTCTAATTGAGAGCACCACTTGGCAAAGACTGTGGGGTCACTGACTGTAAATCATCGTTTGGTTCTGTCTGTAATTTTTCTACTGTGCCACTCCATTTCTTCCCTAAAAACAGCTATGGGCATTTTCTCCACTGCTTGTGTGTTTATCTTGTGGATATATCCCATCTATTGGGTACACTTACAGCTGTGGATGATCAGAAAGACGATTTCTGCTTAATTTGCATAATTTTGATGAATAGAAATAATACTAGGATATTTCTCATTACTCAGACTGACATAAGAAAATGATGGTATTCTCAACTACAAAGACAGCCTTTTACACATTTAGCTGACTTTAGACTTTAGAGCAAATTCAAAATAGACTAGTTGCTCCAGAGATGAATTGCACAAGAGAAAGTTCCCAGGTGTCTGTTTGTTGACCCAAAGTCAGGCTGACAACATTGAAGATACAGCTGCACAAATCCTCTCAGCCATTCACTTTCTGCACATACTCCTAACCCCAAGGTTCTGCCAACTAACTGTTTTTAAGTCCTAAATTTTAATCTCACTCTCTGTCTGAGAACCCTAACCACTCAGAGCTACCTGTTTGTTGACTCACTGACTGGTCAATGTAACGTCCCTAGCCTAAGAGAAACTGTGTGAATTTGCATGACTCTGTCTCTTATTGTTTACTCAAGAAACACTTTGTGACCCTGAAAATGTAGCTCATAATTGTTGGCCGAGTTTGGCTGTTGAAGGAGATGTGTGTAGAGCTATGTAGAGAGAGCTAGGTAAAGAGCTATATAGAGCTATGTAGAGAGATCTATGTAAAGAGCTGTGTAGAGCTATGTAGAGAGATCTATGTAAAGAGCTGTGTAGAGCTATGTAGAGAGATTTGTGTAGAGATGTGTGGCTGTGCAGGAAAGAGATGTATGTATGTAAAAAGGTATGTAGCTATTATGTAAAGAATGTAGCTGTGTGGAGACAGATTTTCAGAAGAGATTTTTTTTAAGATGAAGTAAAAGAGAGTTTTGCCATCAGAAAGTATGTGTTTCCTTATTTACTCCTCAGATAGATAAGAACTTTTTCTATGTCCCATTACTCTGAAGGCATTCTGTTTACTACCCTGGGTGCAGTTCAGGTAGCTGGTCTCTTGGGCTGTGTTAGCCCAACATGTATTGTGACCACCTGTGATACTAGTACCTGAGACACAGACAAGCGACTTCAGGATGTTCTGACCCCCTAAGCTCTATGATCAGTTGAGACACCCTTCCTCAAAAGTAAAATGGAGAGCGGAACAGTCAAGAAGGGTGATTTCAGGCTCCATATACATGTGTACACACACACACACACACACACACACACACACACACACACACACACTTTACACAAGAAATAAAAAAGCAATTTTTAAAAGGATTCTAAAATGATCATGTAGAATATTTTACTTTGATCATGCTATTTTTAAATAAAGATAATTTTAATGTATTGTTTAGTTTGAGCTACAGTGAACATTATGCAAATTAAAATGTTTTGTTCTATTTTTAATTGGTACATAAGAATTGCACCTATTTATAGTGTACAGTGTCATGTTCCACAGAAGGAAAGCCATGTGCAATGATCAGGTTGGAGTTATTGGCGTATCTATCACTTCAAATACTACTCCTTTGTGCTGGAAAATTTAAAAAATCTCTACTTTAAAATATTCTATCAACTTCTGCCAACAATTATTACTACATTGTGCTACTAAGCGTTAATTAATCCTACTCAGGGGTGCCCTGTACGCTACCCTTTATCAGTTCTTCACACTTCATCATTTAGTAACCACTACTGTACCTTTAATGTATAAATAGGAACATACAGAAAGATAGATGCAATACATTTTAGTGATGAAATCAGATTACATATTTGCAACTAAAAGGGAGATATAAGAAACTTTGTCCTTGACTCCCTGGTTGGAAATGGTTGGGTCAGCAGGAAACAGTTTCCTTGATCAGAGTTGTTTGGGAAAGTAGAGATTTTTTAAATAAAACAATTCACTGGGCCATGGTGAGGACAACAAAAGCAATCTTCTTGCTTATCTTACCCTATCCCTATTCAGCCTCTTTTGGGCTCAGGGTTTAATGCTGCCTACATTGTAGCTGGAGTTTTCCTGCCTGGCCCACAGTCAGGACAAATCTCTCTTACCCGCCAGGCCCATAGACGCTCAGACCCAATCAAGTAAACACACAGAAATTTATATTGCTTACAAACTGTGTGGCTTTGGCAGGCTTCTTGCTATCTAGTTCTTATATCTTAAATTAACCCATTTTTATTAGTCTATAACTTGCCACATGGCTTGTGGCTTACCAGTACCTTACATCTTGCTTTTCATGGCAGCGGCTGGCAGTATCTCTTTGCCCATGTTTTCATTTCCCAGAATTCTCTTCCTCCTTGTCCCGCCTACCCTATCCTTCCTGCCTGGCTACTGGCCAATCAGCACTTTATTTATTTTAACCAATCAGAACAACACATTTGACATACAGAACATCCCACAGCACTACATGTCACCCCATGATGATGTGTGACGAGATAAGTCCACAGGTTGAAAACACTCAGAGAAAAAAAGAGTTCAACCAAGGAAAAGTATTTCAAGTTCCAAAAATATATTCATAATGAATAAGAATGACAAATAGAAATATTAAACATTAAGGCTTATAAAGTCGTAGGAAAGAATACTCCAATTTTATTTATTTGTTTGTTTGTTTAATCACTTCAGCCAGCTGTACTAGAAATAGCCAAATATGGCCTTCTTAGTTTTGTCTAGTTTGCCTTTTCCTATTCTAGAGTCCTAAGGAAAGCAACATTGATGTTCTGTGCAGGGGAGTACAAGGGACATCAGCCTTCCCCAAGCACATGCTGCACTTAGGTCAGCAATGCTTTAGGTTCTTACTCCTTAGCTCTGGGGCTGTGCAGAAAGTTAATACTCAGCTAGTGAGTTTGCATTATGAAGTGAACTCCAACACCAAAACACAACAATTCTAGAAGTTAATTTCATAGTTCTATCTTTTCTGATTAATCTGCTCAATTTTGTAATTCCCATCTGAAAAGAAAATGCTATGGTTTCACACATGTGAGCATTAGTCCAACATCTAATTTCATTGTGGGTATAGGCTGATTGTATCTATTAGCTATACCTGAAAGAAAGCATCACCAAGTTGAGAAGTTATGATATAACCGGGTGCTGTATGCATTCTTTGTATTTAAATATCCAGTCCGCGCTTCTCTAAAAAGGAATCCAAATGACATAGTGCCGCATTATCAAGCAAGCTTCAGAACAAAATAATGTAGTCCAATTTAAACAACCAAATACAGTGTTGAATATCATAACTTTTTTATATTGCATCTCATTTTATTTATTATTAACAAGATTTCCTCATTAAGCTTACTTACCAAAATAAATTTAGAATGTCCACGTCTTATGATTTTCTTCTTGGCAACCAGAATACATAGTAATGGAATTCAAAGACTTTATGCATTTCCTCATTCATATAGGCAATGTGAGTGTCAAAACATGCAAGAGGAGTCTATCTCCTACAAAATTAGATAGAGCAATGTGATTTTCTTTACTCAGAGAGAATGCTGTGCTAAGTAAACACTTTCTCATCGGCAGCCTCCTTCCTTTGAGAGCCAGGATTTAATACTACTTGATTTTTTCTGTTAGAAAAACAAAGGGAAAGAAAGACCAAAAAAGAAAATCTGTTAGGGCCTTTTAACTAGAAAAACATAACATTTTGAAGTCAGAACCAGGAATATGTCATATTATATTTGATCTCATAATTTAACCATTTGATTATCTGATAGTCAACTTAATAAAACCTAGAAAACTGAAGCTATATGTTTTATAATTCTAACATTTTAAATTAAACCTTATTTTCAAATTTTAACATATAATATATGAAATTTTTAATCCTTCTTAAATTTAGCTGGAATTTATCTGTCAGGTGACAAGGAGGATGTTTGCATTCTTTGGTTTTACCCTGTTATTCTCTATCTTGATTTCAGTTTTATGTGACTCAATGAAACACATTCATACTAATATTGTTTCCCATTCTTTTATCCTACTTTTCTTTTTGTTTTGATTTATGGATGTTATTTATTACTTGAATGCTGTGAAATGACTCCTACAGGTTTTTGTGTTTGAACTGCAGATACTGAGCCCACAAAATGTCTCAATGAGTCAAGGCAGATGCTGTGGAGCAGGAAGACCTAGGTTTGCTCCTCTGCACCCATATGGAGGACTGGAGGACCGAGAAAACCAGTTCCTGCAAGTTGTTCCCTGACTGCCACACTTGCATCATGGTGCATGCACACTCGTGCATATATATCAAATAAATATAACTAAAAGAACTATAGATATTTCCAAGGTTAAGCTAAATGCATTTTTCTTTATGAAAAAGCCATGCGCTTATAGAGGGTGGTAGAATATTATGGTTATGATATGAAATATTTCCCACAGGCTACTTTGTTTTGAAGATTTGGTCCTCAACTGTTGCCACTTTTGGGAGACGTTATGGGGCCCCAGCTGGCAGGTTCAGAACAGTAGGGTGAGTCTGAACAGTGATACGTTGACTCTCTTAAATAGAACTCTCTCTACTTCTTGACCCACAGAGCTGTAACAAACCATGACCTGAGCCCCCCCCCCCCCCCCCGCGCTACAGACATAGCCCCAGCTATCATGAGTACCCCCACTGCAGACAAAATCCTAGCTATCATGACCAACCCCACTGCAGACAGAGCCCCAGCCATCATGAGCACCCCCACTATAGACAGAGAGCCACCTCCCATGAGCCCCCAAATTCAGGACCCCACCTGCTTCCCTCGAGCGCCCATCACTGCAGACAGAGAGCCCCACCTGCCATGAGCCCCAGACTTCAGAGCCTCAGCAGCTATGAGCCTCTGTCACTACAGACAGAGCCCAGCTGCCATGAGCTCAGCTACTGATGCTCCCCACGGTGTTTGCATCCTCTTAAACCATGAACCAAAATAAATACTTCCTTGCTTCCCTTGTTTTCTGTCAGGCATTTTGGTTCATAGATGAGAAAGTAATGAATGTATATAAAGAGAGTGCTTATAAAACAAAATGTGAACCAAAAAATTCTATTTTCCACTTATTTTAACAAATAGTTTGAATAACATTGTCAGAAAAAAATAGTCTGTCCTGCAGTAGACCCTATTAAACATGAATAACCAAATACATTAATGATTTGTTTCTCCGACTCTTCTTCTGCTTTCCCAATTTTATAATGAAGTTCTTGTCCCACATCCTCATTACTTTTTCTCTGAATGTTTGACAGTACAGATTTGATTTCTGTCCTTCCAGTAATGACTACATCTTAGACATTTTTGACAACCAAATGTTGCAATGTTCATTTTAACTAAGATTTATTTTTCTATACATTACTGCCATTTCCCACTATCTCAAAGCCTAATTTGTCAAAATAGTACTCAAAGGAGATAACAATGGACTTGAGTCAAGCACAAATTTTTATTTATTAAGCTAGATGTTTAAATATGAAATTTACCCATCAGCAAAATTAAGTTGATTACTGCAGAATAATAAAATCCCTCTCAAATAAAACTTGCTCTATATAGTGACCAAAATACATACATACATGCATACATACATACATATTTACATACATACATAAAATAAAGCCTGGAAAAAGTAAGTTAATACAGATTCTATAGAGCTGTCAGAAAGATTGCAGTCCATCTGCCCCCTTGATGTTAGTCTTGTGAGACTTATTTTGGACATCTGACCCCCGGAGAAACTTACCGTATAATGATGTTTGTGGCAAGCTCTTATAGCAGCAATGGAAACTAAAACATGTTTTTAGTATTTATGAGTTAAAAGGGAAAGTCATTTCAGTGGTATATTTCAGGGTAATAAATGAGACACAGAAAAATTAATCAACTCCTCAAGGCTACTCAGTTAGTGATGAAAACACAACTCATAGATCTTTCTTTCCCATCTCTCTTGTGTCACTAAAAGTTTGGAACTGCCTTGCTGCACAATGACCAGAGTTATGTAGAGACCACTGAAAGGCTGCTTTTCCCATGGTCAACTTAATAGGAAAAATTGAGCTACATCTTGTTGAGTTCTGCATGAAAATAAAATAATGAGAGAGAGGGACAATGAGACAGTTCAGCACCTAAAGCACTTACCATACAAAGCCTGACAATCTGAGTTTGATTCCTGGAACTCATGAAAAGGTCAAAGAGAAAACCAACTCCATGTAGTTGTCCTGTGACCTCTACACTCATGTATGTGCACCCATATACAGTCCATGTGTACACACTGACACACACAATAATAATGACAAATTTTACAAAATAAAAACTTCAAAAATCCAGAAAGATTCTCAAATATGTGGTTGCATATGTGTAGTTCTAAAAACAATCCAAATGCCATGAACTGTAACTGCTGATTTGCATGAGTTCTCTTAAACACTACAGTATCGGAACACAGCCCACATGATCAACTAAGAAGGGCTCATAGTGCACAGAGACTGAAGCAGCAATCACCGAACCTGCATTGGTCTGCGCTAGGACCTCTGCAAATATGTTATGGTTGTTAGCTTGGTGGTTTTGTGAGACTCCCAACGATAGGAGTGGGGTGTCTCTGACTCTTTCATCTGATCCTGGGACCCTTTTCCTTCTCCTGGAGTGCCTTTCCCAGCCCTGGCATGAAGGTTTGTGCCCAACCTTATTGTAACTTGTTAAATGGTGTTCAGTTGATATCCCTGGGAGACCTGCTCTTTTCTGAAGGGAATCAGAGGAGAAATGGACCTGGGAGAGGTGAGAGATGGAGAAGGTAACTCCAGAGGAGTGGAGGGAGGGGAAACTGAGGTTGAGATGCATTTTGTGAGAGAAAAAAAATTTCCAGTTTGAAGCCATATTTGATTTTTGCATCTTAGGAATATTAACCACATATCTTTAAGCAGAAAACCCCTTTATCTTCTTATAGTATTTTTCTTATCGTATCTTTAGTAGAAAAAATGCCCCAATATTTTTGATATAGAAATAACACTGAGTCTTTATGAAATAAATGAAGACTATATTTGTAGATTAATTTCTAAATGGACTTATTAAATAAAAAACATGGAGGCAAATATAGGGATCAGGGAAATAGGGAAAGCCACCAGCCAACCTTACCTCACCAACTCTGCAGCTTCCAAATGCGAGTTACTTCATGTCTACCCATGTCTATATGTCTTGCTGTTTTGTCATCTGATTTGCTCTCTCCATTCAGCTACATAACTTCCTCTTCCTACCCAGCTCTGTCACTTCCTGTCTGTCTGTACAGACCTCCAGACCTCCATGGATAACTAGTGTTGGTATTGAAGGTGTGTGCCACCACATGTGACCTTGAATGCACAGAGATCCTACCTGCCAAGTGATAGGATTAAGGGCATGTGCTGGTTATATTTTTTTGTATCTGTGGAACTCAGAAATCTAAAAGCAAAGGACACAGTTATCAGAAGAGCAATTTTCCCATTTATGGTGATATTTACATTATTAGAATATAATTAGCACATGTGTAGTCAGAGTCCAAAAGAAACTGATCTTCAGGAAAACACAGCACAACAGGGAAGTTTTAAGAAAAGAGAACAGACTTGGACAAAAAGAACACCATTCAAACTTCCAACTTAAGAATGTGTGATGAATGTTTGTCAAGGACTTTAAACGCATGCTCTGTTCAAGTACAGCTTCTTCTCACATGTAACAAGATGCATCTGTGTCTGCTATATGAAGCAGTTAAACCTGCACAGACATATGATTTCAGATATGTGCTAATTTAAATATGCACTCTGGATTTATCATTTTTCTTTATCCTTGCCAAAGAAGGAAGGAGAGAAAACAGGCATTAAATACATCACAGTATTTAAGAGCTAAACAGGACAAATGAATTTTTCATCATATGTAAACAATTTAAACTCTTCAAAATCGAAAGATGTATACGTCAACACGAACTGTAAAATCGCAATTGTTTCTCAATTTCATAAGCATACCTAAAACCAAAGGGAATCCCTCCTTCCAATGTCTTTTGATATAATAGGAGTTCACAAGTGTAAAAATTTAATAGTTAAACAAACAACCCCATGGCCAAGTACAATACCACAGCTGTTAGAGGTATGACCTTACAATTACCATATGTAATATATATGAAATTAAACTAGCAATAAATATGCTTCCACAATTATGTTGTGAATGGTAGAACTGATGACATTAAGTGAAAAAATGCTATCATTAGCTCAAGAAGATTAAGAGCAGGACAAGCAGATGGGTATTTTCTAATAGGAAAGGTTAATTTTTGACAGAAACATAGAAACCACTCTTTTTCCTCTATGTGGGAATGATATGAAACATTTATTTGAAACAATGGACAGTGGCAGAACTAGATATTCTAACTCCACTGTAACACTTAAAAAAATAATAAAAATAAAAATCACTCCTGCAGCACAATGTAAGATTTCAATTCAGCTTACACAAGGTCCAGCAAAACCTAGGACTTGCTGCTGAGCTGTCCAACACTTCAGTCCTACCCAGGTCAGATGAAATATTGATGGTCCCAAGAGATTCACTGAAACAGATCATTTTGAAGTAAAACATAAAATAAAAAATTTAAAAAAAAAAGACAAATCAAGATGCTTCAGTAACCATATGTTCAACTCAATCAACTTAAATGGGTTTTATTTACTTCCCACTAACAAATCTTTATTTCCATTCACGAGAGAAGTAAGTTGACCATATTAAGCTTCTTGCCCCAGTAATGCAAAGGAAAACCTAAAAAGATTTGTAAAATGTAGGAATTAACACCCTCTAAAAGAAAACAAAAACAAAAACAAAACAAACATGTTTAAGGTTGAAAAGTGTTTCAGGTTTGTACTCCTAGTAGAGAAACATTGTCTGATTATCCAAATGAAGACCCTAAAGCCAAACCACTGAAAATGCTTCAGCCACCTTTGATGCAGAAGGCTAGGGAGAGTCTTCGAAGCACCCCAGCTCTCCCAATGAGGTCAGAGGTACACTGGTTTGTATTACTGCAACATCCAGTGAGTGAGCTAAGTTGCTCTTCACTCAGCAAGGACTCTGTTTGGCGTAAATTACGCTTGACCTCCAAACTTGGCTGACAGTTTACTGATCAGATTCATAACCTTTGGGTTGCTCTGGTATTTTGACATATTTGCTGGGTTCTGGGCCACATCCTGGAAAGCCACCATGACTTTTGGATCCTGCATGGCTGCAAGAACCTCTGGATCACGGAGGAATTCATTGAGTCCAGGCATTCCTGCCATTCCAGGCATGCCCCTCGCATTCCGGACATTCCTCCAGGGAAATTACCAGACATTTCCCCCAGGAAAACCACCTTGAAAAAAGCCATACTGAGCTCTGGCTTCTTCTTCCCTCTGGGCTCTCTCATGCTCTTCTTGAGCCTTCTTCTCTCTTTCGGTTCTTTCTATCCCTCGCTCTAAACGATTTCGCTCATATTTTCTCCCATGCTCAGCCATTTTATTTTATTTATTTATTTGTTTGTTTGTTTGTTTGTTTGTTTATTGGAGCCCGAGGCTGAACCTCTTTCAGCATTGCACTGGCATCCTTGTCATCATCCCGTTTACAGGCCAAGGCAAGATCACAAGCTGCTTCTTTCCGGTGACCCAGGAGTCAGTGTGCTTTCCCTCGCCATTTGTATGGCTGAGCTGCATCAGGGTTTATTCCAATGGCTCTGTCCAGGTCTCGGATGGCAGCATTTGGCTTCTGTAACTTGGCAAAGACACTGGTTCTCTTAGCACACAGAATTGCCAAGAGGGGATTTAGCTGGACGGCATCAGTGAACAAGTCAATGGCTTTCTGCAGCTCACCATCGTTTAGGGCTTCCATGGCCGCCCCCTTCTTTCCGTTTGCTTGATCCCTCATCCCCTCAGTGATCTCTGCATTGTCCTCTCCCATCTCTTGAGGGGCATCCGTGTCTGGCTCAATTTACACTCTCACTGTCCTCACTTGACGGTTCACACGTCTTTGTGTTTTCCTCTGTCTTAGTATCTCTTTTTTCTTCCTTGGTATTTTCTTCTGACTTAGTTTTATGAGTACCAGGTGGTACTTTACCCCCCAATGCCCTCCACCCACTCCCTTAGGAAATGCTTTTCCTCGGTGTGCAGGACACTCGGGTTCTGCTTACACATCTTCAGGAAGGTGGTGGGCGGCGGTAGAGGCCGGCCGAGCCTGGCTGCCACTCAACATGACAAAGAAGGACAGAAAATAAATAAATAAATAAATAAATAAATAAATAAATAAATGAATAAAGAAAGAAAGAAAGAAAGAAAGTTTTTTTAATATTAAAATTCCCACGTAAAATGTTAAAAAATAAAGATTTACATACAGTATTTTCATAATAATCAGACTTTACAATATTTTCAGAATAATCAGAATTTCACTTTTATGTAAAATGCAGTTTCAAATGGGCATGTCAAATGTACAGCCGTGTTAAAAAGCGTGATATAAACAAACATTAATGGGGAAAGGTATTGTGGAGGCATTGCATTTGTATTTTTTATCAACAGACAAATAAACTTGAAATAGTTCTCAGGAAGAAAAAAATATTTTAGGTAGGAAACAAACCATCTACTTATATTCATCAAAATGGAACAAAAATATTGAAGTACATTTGTTAATGATGAAACAGCATCATTTTGTATTTTTATTAACTATTATTATATCTATATGTTTTATAGAAGACAGTGTAATGATTTCGATGTTAACAAAATACAATATAATGTTATAATCAAGATATATAATATTTTCATCTCCATAAACATTTTATTAACGTGAAAGTATGTGTATGTGTAAGACAAAGTATGATATTTCAACATATGTACATGATATATGCTGATCAGTAACCAAGTCAGAGTAATTCACCTTTCCAGTTACTTACATTACTTTGTGTTTGGAGGCTTTAAGTTCCTCTCCTGTAACTACTCATGAGGTATACTTAGAATAAACTGTAGTCACCCATGGGCTCTTGAACACTAAAACTTACTTTATTACTCTGCGCTTTGATGCTTATTAGCCAGTCACCACTCTCCCACCATCCTTCCCAGTCTCTAGCAATCATGATTCTACATTCACTTGTTTCCAGCTTCAATATATAAAAGAACATCCTGCATCTGTCTTTCTGTGTCTGGTTCATATCACATACTATAATAATCTCCCAGACTCCCCATTTTATTGCAAATGATGGCGTATCATTCTGTCTGAATAATACTACATTCTCTTAACTCCTTCAGCTGTTGATGGACATCTACGCTGATCCCATGTCATAACTATTGCAGCACTTAGTATTCATGTATTTCTTCCACATGATGACTTCATATTCCATCCAAAGGAAGAATACGTACATACAGAATTGGTTAGTTGACCACATTGCACAGAGAGTGTTAACTTTTTCCAGAGCCTCCATGCGCTTTGCCATATTGGCTGCACTAATTTCCATTACTCTCTGTAGAATGTAAGTTTATCAGGGCAAGATTTCCAATGTCCAAATAACAGTCATGAGACAGAAAAGAAAGTTTAATGAGGATCAGACCTCCTTGGAAATCCAGTTGTATGGGAAATTTTAGATCACTGATCTTTGAAGCAAATCCTTACTTGATGGGAATGCCTGAGAAGCCTTTGGAAATGGGGAAAATCAACTTAATGGTAGCATAGTTTGAACCTTCCTATCCAGGAACCTCAGTTGTTATGGTTGAAGTTGTTGAGCTTTATACCTGTATTGTGTCAGGTGGACTTGTGTTAACACTGAGTATTGATAATCAAAGTATTTAAGAAAGGACTACCTCAGATCTTAATTCTTTCTTGAATTTTTGTAATTTTACCGTAAAAACAATTCATTAGCAGAAGCTTTCAAATTAACAAAAATATGATATACAATATATGTAATTAATATATATGTAATAAACTACAAGATTAAATGTCTGTAGGAACAAGGGAGTATTTTTAAATATGTACAAAAATATTTCATCATAAATTCTTTTTCTAAATTACACAATTTAGACTTATTTTTGGAATATACTCCTTTGAAAATCAGATAACATTTTGAATGAACACCATCTGAAAGTTCTGATAATTTTCCTTGTGATCTTTTTCTTAAACGTACCTTTTCTTAAGTGTACCTATGTAATATTTCATTCTATATTTATATTTTGCCTTATGAGTCTTTTTTCTTTTAAGCTAAAGTCATAATTTTAACTATAAAATTTTTATTTATAAGAACTGTACTGTAACAGATACACATAGTAATAAAATAAAATAATTATAATATATTGAGTAAAAATAGCTATAGGAGCTGATGGTAGTGAACACCTTTAACCCTAGCACTTGGGAGGCAGGGGCAGGAGGATCTCTGAGTTCGAGGCCAGCCTGGTCTACAAAGGGCGTTCCAGGATAGCCAGGGCTACACAGAGAAACCCTGACTTGAAAAACAATAACTTACATGGTGGTGAGAAGTGACTCACTTGTAAAGACCTTTCTGCATAAGCATGAGGACTGAATTTCAATCCCTGACATCCACATAAAATGCTGGACATGGCAGCCTAGGCTTAGGTAATAGGATTCCTGCAGTCCACTAGTCAGTAACTTTAGCTCAATGGGGAGTTCAAGGTTTGGTAAGAGACCATGTCTCAAGAAATAAGGTAGAGCGTGAGGATGACATCACATACAACTTCTGGTCTCCACATGCACCCCACACACGTAAACACGCATGAACATATACACACACATGCACCATACACAAAACATACGTTAGTTAGTGTTACTAATCCTGCATCATTAATAAATTAAATTGTTTGGTTGGTTGGTTTTGGTTTTTCGAGACAGGGTTTCTCTGTGTAGTTTTGGTGCCTGTCCTGGAGCACGCTCTGTAGACCAGCCTGGCCTCGAACTCACAGAGACCCGCCTGGCTCTGCCTCTCAAGTGCTGGGATTAAAGTCAATTAAATTGTTGATAGATATATGTGTCTGTAAGAACTGACCAGATTTTGGCGGGGGTGGGGTGGGGGAGCAGGGGAGAGTCTCTGTTTTGCTCACTGAGGCTGAGTAATGGAGCCACATGTAAGGAGAGATTAGTTTTTTTTGCTGGAGCTGAGGACCGAACCCAGGGCCTTGCGCTTGCTAGGCAAGTGTTCTACGACTGAGCTAAATCCCCAACCCCAAGATTAGGAAGCTTTGCAGTTGGCAATGGGGAAGAAAGAAAGGAAGAGATGGGGAAGGGGACTAAATGTGTGAGGGAAGGAAGAAGAGGGGAAGATAAAAACAAAACACTTTATTCAACTAAATCTAATGTTGTCACAAATGTCCTCCTCAAAAAGAAAAATTCCCAGTGGCTCTAATGAAGTACAATGCTCCCTTTCTTCAGCCAGCTTTAACAACTGGATGTTTAGTCTCTGACAACTTGAACCAAGATCGGAAGAGTTGGAAAGTGAAAACATGTCATTCCTCCTATGACTAGAACCCATGATTGATTCACTCCACTTGTTCTTTACTACAGACGTCCCGTGTAAGTTACACATAATTTCAAATACCGGACAACAGTGACAAATGAAACTCAAAACCACCCTTTGCTAGCCTTATTTTAGCTTCCTTTAAAACACTTCAAACCTCATTGGTTGGTTCTTCAGGTAATATCATATGAATCAAAAATAAAATGCTTTATTTCTTAATTTATCATTTTGCCCATATTCATATTCTCTGCCTTAAAAGATAAAGGAACATTGTTTTGTCTTGCATTCTTCTCTTGGTAAGGCTAGTTCCACAAACTTTAATTTCCACAGTCTAGTCAGTAATTGAAATCTGAATATAGTAAACTTCTCATTTTTTAGACGTTTTAGCGATGTCTATTGTGTCTGCACTGTGTGGGGTAAGGAAGTCTACCATGCCTTCCCCCGCCCCACCTCCCCTCCCAAGGAAATACCAGCTAGTTCTGCCTGCCTGTTCTCGTTGCCTCCACGCACTCTGCAGGCACTGGCTTCCTCTTCCTCCTCTTGTATCATAGCCTACAGCCTCTATTGGCACTAGAACATCTGTGCTGCTTATCCTTAACTCATTTAAAAACACAGACTATGAAAGTACGCTCTACTTTTCATAAACTATATTCACAAACATCGCTGCAAGTTTATGACTCCCAAATTCAAAACTCCCTCCCTTAAGATGTACAACTTGACCTCTCTCCAGCTCATTTGACGTGGCATGTCTGTACCCAGCTTCCCACTCATGCCCCTGTTCTGCCTCTGCCCCTCCTAGATATTTGCCTTCAATGCCTAGGACACTGTAACAACTAATTCCTCTTCATTCTTTCTTTCTTATCACCTCCGGTTTACTTTTCTCATCTCACATCTGTTCAGTTCAAGATGCATTTATTGGGTTACCAAAATTAAAGCAAGCCTTATTCTAGGACAAATGTTCAAAATGTGATAAGTGGGCAGAGCAAGGTCTTAAATTTTATTAAACAGCACAATTTCAACTTTATATAAATACGTGTAGTACATATATGTCCATATTTGTATGTTAAGAAAATGCCAAACATTAACATGATCTCCCTGAGCCTGTGTTACCAAATGTTTGTTTTTCTAAATGATTTTGTGACTTCTATATTTTAGAATATGTGCTATGCACCATGTTAGAGGGCATTTAATTTTGTCTGATGCAAGAATAAATGTTCAGGGAGGCTAGAGTCATACTGCCAGAGCAGTCAGGATTCAGAGGATAATGGATCATTTCTAGGTCAGTGAAGATGACAAATTCATTTTAGGCAGGAAAGGGAACTTGGAAGAATTATATATTGCTCTCAAATGTCTGGCGAGTAGCATAGAAAATATATCAATAAAAATAGATATGTTCAATTTAACAAAACACAATCTACTTTGTAAATTTGCTGGTCGCTTCAGCAGAATTTCATTTTTGTGGTCCTGTCCTGATCTTTGCATCAATGAGTTAATACATAAAAACTTCAAAATTTTTTTTCTTTTTTTTTCCACATTTTATTTTGGATTTTTATTTATTTACTTATTTATTTCTTTTTGAGGCATGGTTTCATGTAGCTCAGTTGGCTTTCAACTCCTTATGTAGCCAAGAATGACCTTGAACTTCTGAGCCTCTTGTCTCCACTGTGCCTGGTGTATGTGATGCTTAGGTTTAGCCCAATGCTTCATAAGGAGTAACAAATACCCTATAACAGGGGCAAGCTATCTTCCAAAGCCTAGAGAGCCCCAGCCCAGAGAACTGATATTTTTCACTCAATATATGAAACATTTGAAGCAGGCTTGGGTTTTGATGTGATGGAGGAAGGTACGTAGATGAGAACCCATACTGATCTCTGAAGTAGAATTTGGATGCTAGTCTGGAGACAACTAAGTAGCCGTGTGCTTGGGAGAAAACATTAGTACCTCTTCTGCCTTCACCTTCCTAGATAAGTCACTAAATAAGCTTCTCTTGCTCCAGATTACAAGATCTATAAAGAAAAAGCACAGGTGAGCTGGCTTTATTCTGTATCTTTTTTGCTCATTTGTAAATTGATGTTCAAAGTTCCTTTGATGACTTTCCTATCTACATTTTAATAACCGTGTGAAATGAGATAAGGGAAATACGAGTTATGCTGAACATAAATATGTAGTCAGTTTTTTTTAACGACTAGGAAAAATTAGTTCTGGACAGAATGTCCACAGACCTAGAGATTCATCAAATTTCCATCACTTAAAAGATTACTTGCAGTGTATATCAGTGGTTTTTTTTTTTTATTTTCCATATATTAACAGGCTGTACTATTGGAATCCTTACTACTACTATTACAATCATGATTTCAAACTACAACATTGGAGTCATGTTTGTATTATTATTTGTGAGAATGTAATCAAGCCCATAGAAATAAGTATCTAACTCTGTTAACCTCTTTTCTCTGTGCAGTACTGCTCTTTAAAGTATTAGAGCTGTTACTTCCTTTTATACATTACAGTACTAACTGTGAGCATACATCTGAGCAAATATTAAACAACTAGTACATTAGTCATGAACCACATGAAGTTATATTCTTACATATTTTATGTGATCCTCCTTTTGTGAAACCAACCATGTTTTATAATTAGAAAATAACAGACTAGAAAGCTATCACTCAAACTAAAAAACAGACAACCTATATTAAAGATCTACTTGCACGAGAGTTTCTTTTGCTATGTTTCATCATAATTTCCCCAGTGTGGAAATATTAATAAAGTTGGAGAATTCCCCAGGAACAAATATAGAAATATGCACACTAATATCATTCTAATCACTTATAAAACAACATTATGTTTTAATGTCACATAGTACTATCTTTTCAGAAAATATCACGTAGCCAATAAAACAATTCCAAAGTAAGTTTTAAACCTTAGCAACATCCCAATTAGTTACTATTGAGAATGTAAGCTTTTACAATCTATTCAAACCTCATCAATTTGACTCAACTGTCCTAGTTCCAGACACACAGCTATGAAAGACAGTGAAATTTTTCCAAGCAGAAATTTGTTATCAACATCAAGATTTAAAAAAAAAAATCGAACTTCCATTATGTGCAACTAACATTAACAAAAAAATCAAACTAATATACTTATTGGCATATTTAAGTCTCTTTTGAGAATACTCATCAAATCAGGTGTTTAAATTTTGAAGTTTAAAAATAATCTAGTCCTTTCCTATTAAAGCTAATGTAGGTTCAGCACAATAAACTCTACTTTTACATGCCTGTGATTATAACCAAATATATCAGAAAGTCATAGCTTTAGTTTCAAGTAAATGCAGCCAGCTCAACTATGTGGAAGAATTTCTGAAATTAACTCCCAACTGTAAAAAGCAAAATTTCAAATACTCCTTGTCTACAATTTGTAAAGCTTATAATTAAAGTGGGAAAACGACCCATAAATTCTCTGCTTTCTGGGTTTTCCAAGACATAGTGAACATTATAATGCTAAGTCAACATAGAATATTGTATTTTTCATGTTAGCTGATTAAAGTCTGTTCAAATGAAACTACAGTCATCAGCTTTACCTCTGTGTCACAGAATTTTAACATGTATGAGAAACGTGTTCAATCAGTAAAACTACATCCATGCACCAGTATATCTAATAGAACAAAAATGATATACTCTTACTATGATGAGAAATAATTTAAATAACTTTGGGCTTTATTCATGACAAACAAAACTACTTACACAGTAGGGGGCATTATTTCTGCATTTTTTATATACACAAGTCATGGTCTGCATTCAATTTCCAATTCAAAAAGAAAAGTTGCAAATTTAGTAGGCAGGTTTTTGTGTGAGCACACAATTCTAAAGTGAAAAATAATAAGCCTGTAGAGAACTTCTGCCTCTTAGTAGTGTAAAGAAAAAGATTGTTGGCTGAACTCTAAGCAGAATAAAACAAACAAATCATCCCAATAAATTATTACCAAAATGTTCACAATCGCTGCACTGTCCCACTAAGGCAGCAGGGATATAAAAGTGACACAGAAGAAAAATGCCACAAGAAATACATTAAAATAGCCCCTTTGCTTGGTATGGGAAAAACCTACATCCTTGGCAGACTCTTCCTTCCCACCTTTTTATCTACATGATAAAATGGCAATTATCCAAGTCATGAAAAGTAATTAACTATCTGGTGATGTTGCTGCCAAACTTGACAAAAACAAATCATGATTAAAAAACAGCAATGTATAAGAAAACTTATTTTCAAAATGTTCTTTCAAATTTTAATAAATTAAATCAGAGGTTTTAAACTTAACACATAGTATTTAAATACTTGTGTACTTCATTTAGTCTCCTTAACTCACCTTGGGAAACATATCTTGTATAAAGTATAGATGTATAAAGACATTCATTAAATAAGTAAAAATAGTTTGGCATTGCCATGCACTTTTACATGGAAACAAATGCATTTAACTCATAAAAAAAGACATCAGGATTTTACATATATATTTTAAAGGGCAAATTTAAATATTCAGATAATATCTGAAATTATTTTTAAATGACTCCTCAGCAGAAATATGTATCTGCTAAGATGTTCAGTCTTTCAATACAAATGAGCTTTGTAATTAATGCCCTAGAAATCATTCCAGGGATAAATTAAGAAAATTAATACTGTTTTTATTTTAAACAAACAAACAAACAAAAAACCACCTTGAACTTTAGTGCTTTTTAAGACACGCTTGTTAGTAACAGCAAAGGTGTCAAAAACAGAATTCACTTTAGCATAAATAAAAGGTGAGAACACTACTGTTTCTCATATTCATAAAGAAACCATTTTTTATTTGTTCTTTTTTTTTTTAAACTTGCAGCAAATCTCAACCAGTGAAATTTTTTATCTTCAACTTTGCTTGGCTCTGTTTTTAACCATAGCTTTAAAACAACTGGACAATGAACCTGGGCATCCTAGTGAACTTTATTAGTCCTGCAAAGCCTAGTAAATACACCGTCCTCACTCTGCTCCCCTTGACAGCGTGGAACAGAGGTATTACTGTTACTATCTTAAATATTTCTTCCTTTAGGCTGAAGTGGGGAATCTACTTGTGATTTAGACAGTTACCAAATTACCAAAACTAGCACAGCAACTCTTAATGAGCAAAAGCATTAATGTTCTTCCAACTGGAGCCCCTGTTCAAATACCTCACCTTGTTAGCACAGAATGAGGTGTTCAATCAAGAGACTGGGAATTGGAAGTACCAGGGCACAGTTTTGAGTGGTGATTACAAGGGCGAGAGGGTGAGTGCCAATGTAACAGTCTTCTACCCTGCAGGAAGCTGAGAAACCTTCAAGTCTCCATTTGTAAATCAGGGCTGATAACTACAGCAGTCACCAGCAAAGAACATAGGAAACAATTATTTGCACCATATTCTTCCACTGTTTTAATTTGCTCTTAAAATGAACAAGATGATCCCAAGAGTCATTGGCATTTTGTCTTTAGAAATTTAGAGCCTACTCTAGGAGTTTTCTGGCATTGAAAGGCAAGCCAAAGCCTCAGTGGATAATTTTAAGTGATCATTATTTTCTTTTCACAAATGACTTGATTATTCAGATTTACTGCCTTAAAATATATAAACTATTCTCTGGGAGTTTATTTGAGATATTTAAGTTGTGGAGTTTTAAAGCATAAGCATACTTGTTGGTTTTTAATATT
This sequence comes from Onychomys torridus, assembly GCF_903995425.1. Taxonomy (NCBI): domain Eukaryota; kingdom Metazoa; phylum Chordata; class Mammalia; order Rodentia; family Cricetidae; genus Onychomys; species Onychomys torridus. The sequence continues at coordinate 83,917,247 of NC_050449.1, forward strand.
TTGTGTTATTCTTTTTCATTTAAAATACTGTGACTTGGGCATTGAAGCTACGCTAACTTTTAAGAAACAAGATCTTTTAATCTGCTCTTTGGCCACTGGAAGTTTACAAATGATTTGCTAAAATACTTTTGCTATAGCTACCCTATTTAAGTTCCTTCAAAGAACAACAATGGCATAGTATCAAACTTATGTTTAAGAGAATATATTTATGCAAAAATTTTATTTTTTAAATATGCATCATTCATCTTAAAGGGAAAAGTTTCACCAGAAATAGAAAACTAAACCTTTCAAAGCCAGTATTCTGGATTGGGTTTTATTACTATTAAACATATTTTTTAACTGAATAGATTACTAATTAATTGAAAGTTATGAGCAATAAAGTATTTTTAGTTAGAAAAACGAGACACAAATACATATTAAATTTTTTGTCTATGTTATAAAAGTTGACTATAGTTTGTGCTTATGTTTTTTCCTCTTGATTGTTTAAGGGTAATGTACAAATCTGTTAAGGGGTAGTATGCAAATTAATAGCAAGCAGTAGAGTCAGCAGGTAAAATGACTAATTATATTTTTATGTCTATATAATTTCTTAAACTGTTTTATTATTATTTAATCTGAGAAGGGATTTTCAAAAAACATAACTACCAGCTAATTCTATTTCAAGCAAATACATTAAACACAGTATCTGTAAGTCTATATTTTCTTCATTACATGCTAAAACTAGAAAGCAGCTTTAAAAAAAAAAAGACTTTGATCTGTTCCTGAACTTGAAAACATTATAGACATTATAGGGTACTGTTTATCTAAGCCAGAAAGGATAATAATATAATTGTAATTACTTGAAATGGACTTCTGAAAATCCACTTGGATAATATGGTTAAATTTACCTTGGAACAGACTTACTAGAGTGCCTTGTTTGTTTATTTGCTTTTTCTTGATTGTTGCTCCTATGGGTTTATTTTCTGAATGGTGTGCTATTGGTTTCCTGTGCTCAAAATACAGCAAACCCATGTGAGAAATCACCCGCAACATTATAGATTACAATTGCATCCTTACCCTAAACCTTCAGTGATCACTGCCAACTTCTTTCAAACAGGAAAACCAGCTTCATCATAACCTGTTCAAATGTAGAGGGCGCTGCTGTTCATGGATTTTTGAAAGTGTTTCAGAAGCAAACACATTCACCTATTAATTTAATTTTTGTTTTTCAAAACCTGCCTGTAAATTCCAAAGGCATTATTAATGTGTAAACTCTGGGTTTAAATTTAAAGTAACTGAAAAATACTTATGTAGTACAGTATTAAAGTTGTACATGTTACTGTGCAAATAAGCATTTTTAATTATCCTTGATTTCTAATTGTCTATAGATTATTTTAGATATTTCAATAACTAGACTTTATATATTTTACTTTTCTGACATTATAGTTATGCAAAAGAATAACATGATGTACTGCTATAAAGACAGAAAATTTAAGAATGTCATTATTTTTATATGAGATGAAGGAAAATATGAAGTAAATGTAAAGGTGATTAGTTCTGGATAGAAATTGTGTATTTTCAGTACTCTGTTACAATGTTTTGGGTGTTTCAAATTTTACAAAGGAAAGAGTGAGGAAAATGTTCCAACCATTGGTTGTCTGCCTGTGTTAGCTATTTTTCTAAGGGAGCATACATTTTTAAAAGTTATTTCACTTAAACATGCTAGTTATTCTGCATAGTTTTTAATGTACTCCTAAAATACAAACATTTTCTCTTATCATGTAATAAATATATCATTTTTCATTAAAGACTTGAAGCTAAACAGAAGAAAATAATTCTAATGTTATATATGTTTATTTATATATGTATATACATATATATATATATATATACTTTTGCCTTAACAAAATGTTATAAAATAATTTCCTTGATTTTCAGTCATTTACATGAGTATCAAAATCACATGAATTTACTAAGTTTTTCTGTGGTATGATTGCTGAAAATAATTTTCATGTAATAAAAACTGAAAGAAATTACAGCCAATATTATGAATACAAATTTTGATAAGATATTGGTAGAAAATCAAACTTGAAAATGTATTAGGTGCAGTGCTATACATCCAAACTGAATTTATGTTATGAAAACTAACCAGCACCTTGTCAGTAATGGCCTGAAATAAGTGACATCTCCAGATTTAAAATGTATTTGCTGAGAAAACAGATCAAACTAAAATTGATTACGTTTTAATGTAGCTTTCATTGTTTAGCTCTTAACACTTAATTTCATACTCACAAGCCATTTAATTTTTCTTTTCTTGTTACGTGTACATTTGGTACAACTAAACAAGGATGTACTGGTGAAATATAGGCCAGCGTTAGCAAGACAGTGTCCTTTACAGTTAAAGCCACACAATCAGTCAGATTTCTTACATTTTTAAAATGTCCATTCTTAAACACCATCGAAATAACTGCAGCACTTCTCCCTCCCTGTCTGAGTGTGCATAAAGAGGCGATGACTGTGAGTGACTGGGATCTGTAAATATGTATTCTATGCAGAGCCGTGAAACTAAGAACAAGAAAAACATAAATATCGCTTCAGGAAAAGTTTTGAATGTAGCTCAGGCATAACTTTTCAGCTCTTCCAGTTATTTTAACATCAAAATAAGCGTGGCAGAAAGCACAGGAGGGAAAGACGCTGAGGAAAGGGCTCCTAATGTGCTCTTTTGAATAAGGGGTCCCACAAACTGCCTGTTTCAGGCTGCATCTAATCTAGCACAAGAAGGCATTGTCTGACTTTTATGCTATCCACCCACATTTAAGAAGTTTTCCACCTTAAAACAAGGAAAAAGAATCGAGGAGGGAAAACAGCCAATCCACAACTGGTTAACAGTGTTGCCTTTTATGATTGGCAAGTTCTTTGGGACCCAGATACCCCGCGGACTGACCGACTAGGACACGGGATGAAGGTTGGCCCTGTCTTTATGTCAGTTCACTGCCATCAAAACAAAGGCTCATATTACGTGAAAATCTTGTGCAAATGAGCCATAATAGAGTGAATGACAATCTCCTAAGACCATGCAGCAGGGCCCTTCTTTGATCTGAAACACTGTTAATCTTTCTCACACATAGCACACTAGCGCACTTGGGAAATCCTCCATGAGAACCGCCCTATAGCAGAGCAAGATATGGTGATAGATCAGGCAAAGTTTTTTTATTGACCATTGCTTCATTTGATTCGTTTTTCCCTTTGTTTTAGGTGGATTTGATTGTTGTTGTTTTTTTGTGGGTTTTTTTGGTTTTTTTTTTTTTTTTTTTTTGCTTTTTGTTTTTTGATGTCCACAGAAAATTTACACCTCATCTTTCTTTACTTCAAAATCTTAGCTTAAAAAATGCTTCCTCTGGTATTGTTAAAATATGTTTTAAAAGGCTTCCAAAGGCTATAACAATTGGAGAATATTTGAAATGTCTTATTTATGTAGGTTTTTTCATTAGTCATAATGGACTCAGACAAACAATAGCATCATATTATACTGCACCAAAACATGTAAGAAAGGAGAAAGGCATGAGGTTGGGGTGGGGAGAAGATTATAGATGGGGGAGGAGGGAAAAAGGAAGGGTAAAGGAGAGAGGGGGGGTTACTATTGTAAGAAAATAATGATTTCGGTGTCTCCATTTCAAAGGTAGTTTAACCCATCAAAATACCTCACAAAGAAAATTATATGTCAATTTTAGATCACAGAAGTCCTTTTTGTGTGCTTTTTAATATTAAAATAAACTTGTTGGAGAGTCAAATATGTAAGGCGCGTGCTTTAACGCAAGCTGAGTAAATCATGCCAACTCAAAGATGGTAGAAATATGCCTCCTTAGCTGTGCTGTGCTTTTGAAGTGTTGCCTAAAAATCAGGCCCAGGCTTCAAAGAGAAGGGGATTACAGTCTCTGTCCAGCAATTAATATGGTTGGGACTCAGGACATCAGCATCTAACCACAACCCTGGCTGGACAGAAGCATAACAGGAATTTTATTCTCTTTCAAGACTTGAAATAAATCATAAAAATGAATAAATAAGCCACAGTATCTTGCTAATGCTTAACAGGAAAGAAAAAAGTAGACCTAACCTTCCACATCTAATAACCAGCCTATTTTTGACATCCAGACAAACACTTCCAGAAAGTCCTGGACTCTCGTCATATTCCCAGAACTTTAACAAGCTTTCTACATCTGGATTATTTTACTCTCCCAGCAGTTTTTAAGCAAGCAAAGCTACTAATGAGAAATCTCTTCCTTTCACCTTCTAGAATAGAGCAGATGATAATTTGGAGGTGGAAAGGTTCCTCTTTCTGTCAGAGTTCAAGGGTTCAAAAATGGTCAACATATCAAAGAAATGGAAAAAACTTCAGGATTTGCAGGTACAGCTAAGCACATTAGATTATGCAGAGCAGTCATTAGGTATTATGGAATTGGGCTTCGTTTTTCTTTCTCAATTTCATCATCAGAATCTTCTGACAGGGAGTGCCAGGGGTGCCACCAATTAGCATTACAGTCCTTGCACAGAATCATTTGGCAAAAACCTGGAACAATGATTCTGTCCTGCTACTGGGTGATTGCAGAATTGAAGCCCATAAAACACAACTCATTTCTACTCAGCACTTTGCAATGTTAGGTCTTGAATTTTTTTTATTTTAATTTTGTGGGTTTTTATTATATTTGTGTTTTAGTTTTACATATCAGCCATGGGTTCCCCTGTCTAATTTTGTGTTTTATTGAGATTGCTCTCAGGTTTCTCAGGTTGGCCTCAAACTTGCTGTTTGCTATGAAATCAAGGCTAACATTGAACTTCTGGGCCTTCTGATCCCTCTGCCTCAGCCTCCCAAGGCTGAGATTACAGATAGGTAGAGCTTGAATATTACAGAATAAAATATCAAGGAACAAATTTTCAGAGCAAGGGCCTAGTTGCTATTGATGTATCTCTATAATAAGCGTGTTTGGGCTTGAAGACAAAGATGTGTCTATTCTAGGGATGGGAACTCTCCTACTGTAAGGACTGATCTCCTCGAAATAGGTAGGGCGTCTTTGCCTCCACACAACAAAACAGGCTACCCTCTTAAATCATGCACAGTTGTTGCTCTGCTTTGTTTTTCTACCACTCCTTTTTTCTGTTTTGAAGGAAAGTACCATGTGTAAAGTACTTATAGAAAAATATCAGGGCACCCTGACAGCCTAAGCGATGTATTTCATTAATAAACAATGTTTATTGCTCGATGCAGTGCTATGGGGAAGATGCTTGAGGAGCAATCTCTGTAAACTCTAAATAGTTTTAAAAATTAATATGTAATAGCCTCTTTGCTATCAGACACATATTTATCCCTAGAACTTATTCATAAATATAGAAGTGAGATCACAAAGATGCTTCATTTTCTATATTCTACTTGCGTGTATTGTATTTTCTTTTTGTATCCTTGCCTTTGGTACCCATCATCAAGATCCTGATATATTTTAGCCACACAGAAAGCTGGGTGGAAGAACAAAGAACGGTTGATGAATTAAATATCTAAAAGGAGGCAAAGACATATTGGCAATGGGGTTTTGGGAAATGGGGGAGGAATTTACACGAACTTAAGAAGAATCCATCATTTCTTTTCGATTTTTGACATCGTTCTGTTGAAGCATGATTCCCAGACCCTCGTTGGAAAGCCAGGGAGGCTGCCAAGGCTATCTTGCCACCCAACAGCAGAGTCCTTGGTGTTAAAGGAATTTGTACAAGGAAGAATAAAGATTTCAAGAAGTAAGGAAACAAAATTTTTCAACCATTGAAAAAAGAATAAAGAGGGAACACTTGCTTTTTAATATTGCATCTGATTTTTTAAAATAAATTTCTCTGAGAGTACACTATCATTACCCACCAAGCATGGGGTTTGGCACTGTCTACTGAGGCACAGCTACCATGGTCTACCCTCCTATGTATTTAGTTGTCAGCAGGCGTATTTGTTAGGTACAAATTATTCAAAACTGGTTTCAAAAGATCCATAACCTATTTAGAGTTTAATGTTACTAGATCCACCCACAACCACTAGCCTGTTCCCAACCCACTTATATAAATACATATATTTGTACTTACAGGGTCATTGAAGGGCACTAATGACTATGTTATTTATACAAAAGTACAGGTTCATTAAATAGAATCTATTTAACTGCATTTTTTTCAAAATGCGTTGTCAGGTAAAGCTTTTCTTTCTTATAGGAAATCAGGAATTTCTATAGCAGTATGTACTAAGAACACTATTTTTAAGGCGATAACAACAGAAATGCACGGTTACTGATTTTTGTAAATCTAAAATATCTGTAATGCTTTCAACACTTACTGGCCAATGTGCTGTTTTTATCTAGTAAATTTATTTATCAGTCTTTTCATCTGGTATTTTTAAATTTATTTTTAATGAATAATACATTTACATAGCCTTACCAAACAAAACACAGAATAAAATATAAATAAGTAAAACTGTTTCTATTTTTGCCCTCTGTTTAGTGTCCCAAGCTCTCCAAGTGAGTTAGCCTTTTTCATGTTGATGTATTCTTTCATTGTGTTTTTATTCATAAACAAGAAATACAATTGGCAACTACAGTCTCTTATTGTTTCTATCTGAAATGTTCTGTGACAATGGTACTCAACCTTCCTAATGCTGTGACCCTTCAGTATACTTCCTCATGTTGTGGTGACCCCAACCATAAAATTATTTCATTGCTATTTCTTAACTGTAATTATGCTGCTTATATAAATAATAACGTAAACATCTGATATACAAAATATCTGATACGTGACCTCCAAAGGGGTTGCAACCCACAGATTGAGAACATTTATTCTTTGAAGACTATGTTGCTAAAGGCTTGGCTTTAGGATCAAGAAGATAGAAAGCAAAATGGATTGAGTTTTAGCTTTAGTATTCCCAAAGGAGGTATGAGAAAGAAGTCTAATTTCCTCCTTACCTGGCTTGTAGCCATCTACAAGAAAGTCATATGACAAAACTAAACAATGTGTAATTTAACAGTAAGGTAGGCTAAATACATCTTTTCCTGGTTGACTGAGGAATGGGCTAGAAGAAGACAAAGGCAAAGCTCAGGTTGTCTTCAGACAGTCTTTTATTTTGTTATTTCAATTCCAGCATAGAAAAATGGGTTCCGAAAAATCTCTACTTTGAAAGTAAAAATAATTGGATTTGTACAATTAAGATCCCAAACCAGTCTCAGCCTGGCAACATACTTTATTTATCCAGTTCATTATTTAGTTACTTACTTATTTTTAAGGTTTATAGGAACATAAAACATTTTTTTTAATTTTTAAATATTTACTAGGGTTGGAGAGATGGCTCACTGGTTAAGCACATGGTAGCTCTTCCATAGGACTCTGCTCCATTCCCAGCACCCACAATGTAGCTCACAACTGTCTGTAACTCTAGTCCCAGAGTATCTGATGCCTTCTTCTGGATTTTGCAGGCACTGTGTGAACATGCTGTACTAACATACCTGAAGGCAAAAAAAAAAAAAAAAAAAAAAAAACCATACACATAAAATAAATACGTAAACCTTTAAAAATTCTTATGAGTACTATATTTAAATCATTTCCCCTCCAGCATCTTCCATACCCATCCTCTCAAATTCATGGCTTTGTTTTCTATAACTATTAATATTATGTCTATCTATTTATCTATTTATCTAGATACATCTATAAATACAATCTCCTGAGTTCATTTAGTGTGAGTCACCCCATATAGATTATGGGATCCAAACTCTGGTCTTCTGATAGAGCAATAATCGCCTGTAGCTACTGAGCCATGCATGTCTCCTGCCCCTTGACTGAGACCTTTTAATGACCACATTATATTTACAATTAAATTGGGCTGTCATATATGTGAGGCATACCTATACACCTGGCATTAAGTCTAATTTGGGTCACTCACTCTATTTTCAAAACTGGTGTATAAGTTGTTTCAAAATATAAATTAATCTAAAGGATTTTAGAGTAAAATTTAGTTAAAATATTTAATATATATAAGGGTTCTTTTTTATGCACTATCATATCTGGACTATCAACAGATTAAAATGAATTTTTCCTTGAAAATTATATGACTTTTTTAAAGAGTACCTTTCAGATGAAAAACTTTGCCATTTGGGTAGTCCTGCTAATTAAGATTTACTGCGCATTTTTTTGATTAAATAACTCTATCATAATATATGCTACATGTACTTGCATGTTGGAGCAAGAGTTTATTTGTAGCCACTACAAAGTCCCAAATTTGTAAGATGTACAAAATTTCTTTTTTTTTTTTTTGTCAAAAAGTTAATTTTGTTTCAGAAGTAAATTAATATATAGAGGACATTTGTTTGCTTCTTATCCTAATTGAGCAGACTTCTTTATATGTTAAATGTATTTATATTCTTCAAAAATATAGCCTTTTAGAATGGCTTTTCTTAGGTTAAAAGGAGTAGAAGGTGAGTTCTTGTTGGAGTAGGTGTGGCCTTATTAGAGAAAGTGTGTCACAGGGGTGGGATTTGAAGTTTCAAAATCCCATGCCAGGCCCAGGCTTTCTTTCTCTGCTTACAGATCAGGATATAAAGGTCTCACCTACTTCTCTAGTACCACTCATGCCTGCTGCTGTGCTCCCTTACATGATGATAATGGACTCAGCCTCTGAAACCGTAAGCAAGCCCCAGTTAATGACTCCTTTTATAAGGGTTTTGTGGGTTTTTTTTGTTTGTTTGTTTGTTTTAATGTCTTTTCCTTTTTGATGCAGGCCTCAAGTTCATCCAGAAAGTCATTGGCTATCTCTCTAACAGCAATACTTCTATTGCACAAGTGGTCATCTCTGTCCTGGCAGGTAGGTCTTATAGTTAGTTTTTAGAGGTCACAGCTAGATATGACCATTGGCACACAACATGTATGGCAGCTTCCAGGTCCATTTGTTAGCATTTTCCAGTCAATGCAATTACATATAAATCTTTTCCTATAAGATTCATTATGGGGGCTAACTTGGCGTATATGGTGGTGAGTGACAAAAGTTCTTGCCTCAAGCTACATGTAAAGTATGGACTGAGCACACCTGAAGTTGACACCAAATTTGCAGGTAAATAGATGTGCCTAGATAAGACTATATTGAGGTAACCCAGACCCAGAAAGACAAATGTTGCATATTCTCTTTCATGTGTGGTTCCTAGGTCCAAATCCTCAAGTGTGAATGTAAAACATGGAATAACTGCAGAACCCAGGAAAGTAAAGAGGACTGTGGAAAATGGAAGTGCTAGAGTGCTCAGGATGTAAGTGATATAACAGGAGGAAAAATGGGGGAGGGGGTCTTTAACTGAAGAGGGAGGAGCGGGACCAAAAAAGGATGGAGGGAGAAAGTGACCAAAAGGATGTTTGAAAAAAACATAAGGAAGCAGACTGAGCAAGCCATAAAGAGCAAGCCAGTAAGCAGCACCCTCCACAGCCTTTGCTTCAGTTCCTGCCACCAGGTTCCTGCCCTGCTTGAGTTTCTGTCCTGACTTCTCTTGGAAACATAAGAGCTTAGTTGTTAGCAAGACTATGAGAGAGAGCTGGATGGAACTAAAACTATGTAGACAGGATTTCAGACCAGAGACATAAAGTAAACAAATAAAGAGCTTGGGATGTCTAGAGTTATTCCTGCCCTGGATGCCTGACAGAGCTATAGTTGTATTGATAGAATTTTGACTTAGAGGAATTAAGTTAACAGACATAAGAAAAAGAAAAAAAGAAAAAGCCATAAGGAATCTCGGTATTTTTATTTGCCTAAAATTACATAGAACACATGAAAATGTTTGTGTGTGTGTGTGTGTGTGTGTGTGTGTGTGTGTAAAATCTAAGTTGAATTATATTAAATAGGCTTTAAATTTTCTGTGAATTCCACATTTAATTTTGACAGATAATTTTTTAAACTGAAGAATAAAAATCTTGAGTGTTAATATGCACTAGTAATACAGTTAACATCACCCAAGTTGGTCTATCCCTTCTTCTTAAATTGTTATAAAGCCCTGGAATTGAAAAGAACAGTAGCCAACACATGTTTTTTTAATATCAAAATCATAATTAGTGCAATAAAGACTGTGCAGTGTGATTCAAAAGCTGAATCTAAATGCTCTTTTTCTTTTTGAAATGAAAACTAATCTTAATATTTTATTTCTTTTTTTGTTTGTTTTTTGGCTTTGTCAAAAAGCTATTTTTTTATAATTTAATTTAATTTTACATATCAGCCATGGGTTCCCCTGTCCTCCCCTCTCCTGCCCCCCCCCCCACTCCCCCACTCCCCGCTCCCCTTCCCTCCATTCCCATCTCCTCCAGGGCAAAGACTCCCCTGGGGATTCAGCTCAACCTGGTAGATTCAGTCCAGGCAGGTCCAGTCCCCTCCCAGGCTGTGCAAAGTATCCCTGTATAAGCCCAAGGTTCCAAACAGCCACCTCATGCACTAAGGACAGGTACAGGTCCCACTGCCTGGATGCCTCCCAACAAGTTCAAGTTATTAAATTGTCTCACTTATCCCGAGGGTCTGATCCAGTTGGGGGTTCCTCAGCTTTTGGTTCATAGTTCATGTGTTTTCATTAGTTTGGCTATTTGTCCCTGTGCTTTTTCCAATCTTGGTCTCAACAATTCTCGCTCATACAATCCCTCCTCTTTCTTGACAATTGGACACCTGGAGCTCTACCTGGGGCCTGGCTGAGGATCTCTGCATCCACTTCCATTAGTCATTGGATGAGAGTTCCAGCACAACAGAGTGTTTGGCCATCTGATCACCAGACTAGGTCAGTTCAGGCTTTCTCTCGACCATTGCCAGTAGTCTACAGTGGAGGTACCTTTGTGGGTTTCTGGGGACCTCTCTAGTGCTCTGCCTCTTCTTATATATGTGGTCTTCATTTATCATGGCCTCTTATCCATGTTCTCCCTCTCTGTTCTTAATCCATCTCAGATTCCTGCTCCCCTAAGCTCTCTTTCCCTTGAACCTTGCCCTTCATTACCACCACTCACATCCAGGTTATGATAGCTACAGCTAATCCTTTTTGTTAGTTAAAATCAAGTATTACCTTGAAAAAATATGTTCTGGCCTCTTTTAATTTTTATGCTTATTCTGCAGTATTTGAAACAGATGAAACTAAAGGCTGTCAGACTCTAGAATATATATAGAGATGTGTGTGTGTGTGTGTGTGTGTGTGTGTGTGTGTGTCAGGTAAATAGAAAAATCAATATTTTTGTCTCTACATTTTTATCTCATATTATTTTAAAACATGAAGATTTTTGTCATATAAAGAATTACATATGTTGACTGCATACATGTCAAAAACCATAAAAAATAACTAATAGCTCATATTTAAATAGTTATAAACTGCTAAAACATTATTTTGTTAGATACTCAGAAAATACCTAAAATGATTTCTGGTAGACATATTTGAAATGTAAATTTAAAAGATTTTTTTTAAAAGAAGTTTAAAGCACGGACCATGTATGTTCCATTTTCCAACATGGGCTAATAATAATCTTCAGTTTCTATATTCTCCCACCAAAAAATCTATGATTCTGTTCTTTATGAATACATCTTTATTTTTTGCTTCTCTCATTTCATTTTAATTTAAGTAGATCAAAGTTAAGTAATTTTATTTATTTATTTATCTATGTATCTATCTGTCTGTCTGTCTGTCTGTTTGTTTGTTTGTTTATTTATTTATTTGCTGCCAGTATGGGGGCCTCAGGCATGCCACATTTCAAATGCTCTGCAGTCACATATACTAGTGGTTATCAAATTGAACTGCTCAGCCATGAAGCCTTTCTCTCATTACACAAAGCTATTGACACCATTGTCTAGAGAAGAGAAAGATAATAAAATACTCTAAATATGTTACTCTGCATATGTCATGTGATCTTGTCAATTATTTTTCTACCATGTTTCAGTTTCTGTATCTTTTAAAGTGAGAAAAGTATCAACTTCACATGCTATTGACTATAAAGAGCATGTTTATATAAATTGACTTAAATGAATATAAATATAGGTAAGAATAATAGGTCTAAGAATAGACACATAACAGTAAGATTATATTCATTTTCTCCTTTTCATAATAATTATTGCAACCAACATTAATTAATATTTTTAAATTTTAGCTTGGCCAATTCTAATAGGGCCTATTTGCTCCCTGAGACCTCTTCAGTATTGACTCACATATGTACTCCCATAGACACACTTTAAAACAAGATATTTGTAGCAATACTTATAAATGCAAAGACCACATCTTCAGATTTCAAGCACCCAGCAAAGTTCTTGGGCACAAAATAAATAATCCATGAAGTTGTCAAACCATATTAAATTTGGTTATAAACATTAATGATTCATGTTTTTGTGTGTGTGTGTGTGCATACATATATAAGAGAATCCTCACATGCTTCAAATTATATTCACATTTATAGCTTCAAATATGTTTTACTCTTACCATCTGTTCTGGAGTTTAGAAACACAAGTTTCACTGTTACCTAAATGTTCAGATCATCTGAGGTTTTTAACCTCTCCCAATTTAATGACTTTTCCTAAATAAACTACTTAAAGTCATAAGTTATAATTTCCTTTTGCTAGAAACCAAGAAAATTATATTTTTTAAAGTCATTGGATATATAAAAGAGAGGGATGAGGGATGCGCATGATCCAAAATATGACATTATCAATGAATGAATAGGAAAATATTTTTAAAGTCATCAAGGACCGGATTCTGGCTACAAAATAAGGCTCTGGGAAGATATCCAGCCTTGGAAAGAGAAATAAAATATGATGCAGTATACATCATATAAAAATAAAAATAGAAATAAAGTATGAAATAAAAATAGAAATAAAGGCCGGGTGGTGGTGGCGCACGCCTTTAATCCCAGCACTTGGGAGGCAGAGGCAGGCGGATCTCTCTGAGTTCCAGGAAAGGCGCAAAGCTACACAGGGAAACCCTGTCTCGAAAAACCAAAAAAAAAAAAAAAAAAAAAAAAAATAGAAATAAAATGTGATGCAGTAACATGATGCAGTACACTTGTAGTCCTAACATTTAGGCAGAATAATTGTAAATTTGAAGCCAGCCATACATAATGAGAGACTGTATCAAAACAACAAAATTCTTTGGTTTTGCTTTTGACTCTGCTATCCAAAACAAAACAATTAAAAAGAGAATAAACAAAAAATAGTAATCATGGTATTTTTATGGAATTGATGAAACCAGAACATACTATGCTGAGTAAGATAACACATACCCAGAAAGACAAATGGAAAATGTTTTCTCTTATTTGTCCATTCTGATTCTGAATCTTTAGATTTAAGTACATAACCTGGAATAACCACAGAAAACCAGGAAAGTCAAAAGGGACCATGGTAGGAGGTGGAGAAGATACTCTAGAGAGGGGGATTGTCGGACACCGGCAGTATGACGGGAAAATATGGGGACAGTATCTGGAGAAAGGGAGAGAGGGAAACATGCAGAGGACAGGGGAAAAGGAAGGATATAGAATGCCAAGATGGCTGAAAATGTCATCGGAAAACTTACTATCTAATGTTTACTCAAAAAACATATATAATAAATGTATAAGTGAATATGTACACATACATAAATCACTTATATAATTTCTATTTAGAGTTGCAAAGCTCCCTGAAAAATCATTGACCATCTAACAAAAACCCCAAAGCTAGGCATGGAAAACCTCCCCTGAAGTTCTTAAACAGGGAAGCTCAAGAGACCCCCTAAAACGATACCAGCTACTGCCATTGCTGTTGACTGCCTCCTAAAATTTGATATAAGACGGGACTTCTGAAGACACCACACACTTCAAACACAGAACTTGGAGGAATCAAACTGCAGCTGATCTGGAACCTCCTTCTTGAGTAATGGCTCTCATATTGTCAGAAGGTACAGTGAAAGCTGCCAAAGGAGATGAGCAATCAAGTCCTACCCAGCTGTAAAGCCCATGAAGCACAGCCATGATTAGACCAGCAATATGCCCAGAAATGGTGTAATAGTGGCATTTTTGTCTTGGGGGTAACCAACATCTGTTAATTGGACTTAAGACCCTCTCAACAGGAAGGAATTCATGCCTGGTACTGTAAACCTAGCCAAATATTCACAAGCAGAGTGATCAAAGATGCAGGAGGAGGATCTAAACCATTTTCCTTAATATAGTTTCTAACTGTATTCTAAATACTTATCATTACATCCACAGATAATTGTAGTCCTCACCTCTCATCAAAAATTATTTTGGCAACAGTTGAAGATTATTGCAGACATCTACAATTGGTCAACATCCAGAGAATAAGTGACTGTGGGGTGCACAGCCACAACTAATACATACACAACACAACCCCTACACCTAAGTCTCAGGGAACACCACAGAAGAAGGAGCAGAATGACCAGGGTACCTGCTGTGAGATTTGTCTTCTATATATAACAGGGATGTGGCACCCATGAACTCTCCTACCTGAAGACTTCACGGTATCAGAAGGCACCATTCAGCCTTCCAGGGAGGAAAAGCAATCAACAGACCTATCAATTTATGCCATCTATGAACACAACATTTACCACCATACTCTTTAATTGGACTTAGAATCTGCTCACCAAGAAGGAAATCATGGCTAGTCCTACAATCATAGCCAACTACCCATGTATCTTGGAGCATCTACACCACTTTGCTAAGACAATATAATCTGCTGTGGAATAATACTTTTGTACACAATGAAGATTTGCCACTCAGTTTGTTTTCATAAAAACTGATTGGGTGGTAGCCAGGCAGAACTCATAGGCAGAACAGGCAAACTAAGAGAATGATAGGAAGAAGACTGGAGTCAGAGGAGTCACCAGCCAGATGGAGAATGAGTCAGACACACAAAATAGGACAGAGATAGAAGCCACTAGCCTTATGGCAGCATACAGATGAATAGGAATGGGTTAAATTGTAAGATCTAGTTTGTAACAAGTCTGAGTTACTGGGCAAGCATTTATAATTTATATTGTCTGTGAGTCAGTTATTTGGGAAGCAACTGTCAGTTATTAGGGAGCAGATGTTGAGGACAAGAAAACTCCATCTCCAATTATCCCAAGCTATATTCTAAGTATTTGTCCTTGTATCCACAGAAAAATGTAGTCCTCACCTCTCATCGAGGAAATTTCACTTTGCCACAGTCAGAGATCACTACAGAAAACCACTACCAATCAAAATGTAGAGTTGTGGAGGCCAGTCCCAATGGGCACATCTACAAAACAACTCCCACACCTAAGGCTCAGGTAATGGTGCAGAAGAGGGGGTGAAAGGGTGGTAAGAACCAGAGGGAGTTTGCTGGGGGATTGTATCTCCTAGGAATGTCAGAAGCTACACCTATAAAGTTATACCTCACAACTGCCTAAACTTGAGCTAAAAAGGACAACAACAATAGACATATTAAAATGGATGCTGGTGGGGCCCAGGAGACCTCAGCCCCATACAAAGAACTACAGGGAACTAAGGAATGCTGAGAGCAGGAAAAATACTTTCCCATAAAGAACACACTGGTTATCCAGAATCAGATGATCAGCCTTGAAAGCATAAATGCAAGTAACATAGAGACAGAGCAGGTTGTTTTTATGCACTTAGAAATATATACATATATGTAAATAATACCAATTTGAAAAAGAGGCCATGAATTTGAAAGAGCAAGGAGGAGTATATGGGAGTATTTGAAAGAGGAAAGGTAAGTTGGAAATGTTGCAATTATAATCTCAAAAAAATCTCAATTAAATGATAACAATTTTTAGCATGCTGTACTTATTTTAATGGGCTTGTATTACTTTTAATAAGTATGTAAGAGTCATGAAATTTTCCTCACCTGAAAATATTGAAGTATATAAATCTCACAATCTGCAGGTTATTACCGGGAGCCTTCGGCACACACGCCATTAGAAGTAGGAAACTAAGCTGTGCCTGCTTCTTTGGGAGCACATTTTCTCCTGAAGTCTCCTGAAGAGAGAAAAGCCATTTGGTTCTGCATTCTCTTGAAGGAACATAAATCAACCTGACATTTCCACAGAGAAACTTGGAAGTGCATCTGAAGACTTGTATTTCAGTGTTACCTTTAAAGTGTTTTCTTATAGATTGTTCGATAAAACCAATTATATTTCAAAAGGGAAACTGCTGTTCAATTATGAATACATTTTTGCAAAAATACCTTGTCATTTTCTCTTTCTAAAAGTAAGTCATAAATCCAGAATTCCATGTGCTGTTTCTGGATTTTGAAATGTTGACAATTTTCAGAAACTTTAAAAACACTGTGTTGGCCAAAAAGTCCAAAGTTGCTCATAGAATTAGGTTTGCAAGAAGGTAATTCATGAGCCTGTCCACAAGTACTTACACAACTGTGTACAACCAAATATGGATTTTAATTATTTTTGACCTATGTCAAAGCCAAAGAATCAGGAATGATGAGTTAGCCTCATGTATAAATTTTTCCCCAAATACGAATGTTAAAATAAAGACTAATATTGGAGTTTAGTTTTAATTTCATTAACTGTAAAGACGAGATAACCTATCTAAAATGTTCAGAAAATTCATACATAAAAATTATTTTGATATATGTTTTTTTCTTTGTGATATTTTAAATTCTAAGACATAATTTCTAGCTAGGTGTCACATCTCCATAAGTATTGTAGGTAATTCTTATTTTAGTTAAAACCATAATTTATCAAAAAAAAGATTCAGTTAAATAACTTTCACAAAATGAACCAAAGTCATTGAATGTGCCATGGAGAAAGTTTTATATAACTAAAGCACATAATAATAGTGTGATTATGCTGGATGAAATAATATTGCCTTTAGTGTTTGTGAACTATTGGCAAGGCCCTTTGAGCACTCACTCTACTTTATTCATAGAACTGCTAAAATGCAGTAATTATTTCAGGGTATATTTGTCCAAAGGATTTTCAAACTCCAACCATGGTTCTTGTGCCCAGATATTTTTAAGCTCTTTTGACTTCACACATTGAAATTTATGGTGCATTTTCCAGCACTCCCTGCTGTGTCCCTCATCAGGTCCTGGCTGCCAAGTCACTAGGAAACAAGAAATGAATGCTGGAAAACCCTGTGGCTGTTCTGAACTAAAGAACTGCAAACATGAGTAGAGTTTTCCACAAACCCTCCTAGACTGTCAAAAGAAAAATGGCAACAAGCTGCAGCCACTCAATGAAACAATATTTTCCTTATTACTTGCAAAGCCTTTTATTTAGCCTCATCAGTATCATGTTTGAAACGATTTGAAGACTAGGGCAATACTTGGGGTAGCCATCTGTTCTCTAGGATTAGCAGTCAAATGAGTAGAGTGTTTGTAGTCAATATTTTCACATTGATCTAAAACATCAACAAATTCAATATTAGTTCATGACATTAGTAGGAAATATTTTCATATTTTCACATCAAACAAAATGTTGAGGCATTTTTTTTCAATAACTTGCGTCTCTGGATGTCACTGGTATATACAAATAGATTCTAATTGAATAGAGAAGACAAAGGCGGTCAGTGTCAAATGAGTGTATCAGAGTTCCCTCTGTACTTGGACTTTTAAGAACACATCTTAAGTTTGGAGATTCCTGACCATCCACCATTACAAATCCCTTCTGGGCAATGATCTATCAAGTTCTGACTATCTCAAACTGTGTGCACCAGCATCTACATCAATCACACTCACACTTGCTGCACTTTTAACGAGAAAGCCAAGAAACAATAATTTTCAATTAAGGAAACTAGAAGAGTTGGGGTTTGATTTATGATTCAAGACTAATTATCAAATAGCTGGCCTAATGAAAATTAAGCTGCTGGTTACTGTAAAGATTTAACTTCATTTTCTTGAAGAGACACTGATACAATCCAGAATGTAATTTATTGAAGTAGTATGATGTATTTTAAAAGTCATAGACATGTAAATGAGATAATTATCATTTTAAATGACAGGGATAATTATTTATATTATGATGAATTTTATATTCTGAGTGCATATACACCTGAAATAAAAGCTTATCTTTGTTCCTGATAATGATTTTCACTTCCTTCTTCTGCTACTGGAAGATCTAAAAATATTTCACATAGTTTAAGAAGCAGATAATCCTTACATAAAAAAGAATTATTTAACAGCTTTAATTGTTGAGAATTATTTGATGTAATTCATTCAGAATGAATAAATGAAAACTTTAAAACCACCTAAAATATTATCAAGTGAATGTAACAAACCATAAGTGTATGTTATATCAAGTATGTCATTTTCTGGAGTTGTTAAATATGTAGTTGTGAATTGCTAATGTCTAGGGTCATAAAAGTACAAGGATGCAGATTAATTTTACCTTACTCTATAAAAGAAATGATTTAGTGTTGTAATGTGTGTGACTCTTTCTGCCAATTTACACCTTAGATTGCTCTGCTCCAACTCTCTCATCCTCCAGCTACCCTGATCTACTCCTTAGTTCCCTAACACTGCATTATTCCTTGGCTTTTTTTTTTTTTGCTACTCTACTCTGCTAACTTCCAGAAAACCACAGTCCAGAGTTCTACTCCCTTTTCTTCAATCTCAACACTAGATGTTACATCCTCTAAAGGATCAGCAGAAACTTCCCTTTTTTCTTTCACCACATTTGGAAAGGAAGTCTGCTTTGTGAGGTCATGAGTTGTCTGCTCAATTCCTCTCAGTCTTGCATATTACAATGAGATTTATGATTTTCAATTGTTTAATATCATGAATAATTGTATTTTCAGTTCACATATAATGACATGTACCTTTCTAAATGCAATTATACTTTAAGAAAAAGTACTCAAAAATTTCAATTTATTTCATAAAGTATATAAATAAGAAATACATGGGGATAGAACTTGGGACACTAGAAATTTTGAATGTTCCCAAGCTGACTCTCACATTCAACTACTGTTCAGGAATACTGACTTGATGTCTTGAGAATTTTTTCTTTTTTTCCAGAAAGACAATTACCATCTGAATAAAGTACATATGAAATGAGAAATCAAAAAAGCAGAGTTAATAGACATGTGAACACTTCCAAGAAGTGTTATGCCTGCCTCTTATAAGTGACAAGCTTGCTATTTAGAATCATTGCCTGTTTGAGCTGACCACATCTTCGTAAGAATAATAAGGTAATTCTGAGTGTAGTTTTATAAATGCAATTTTATTTCCTCCTGTGTGCTTCTTGAGGCCCCAAAACTTGTTCAGTTTTTCAGCACATGTTCATCATAGCATGATTATGATGTTGCTTGGTCCACTGAAGCTGCTGTTAAAAAGAATAGGAGAAAGAAAATTCAGAGTAGGATAGCGACAATAATTTTGTGATACACCAGCAAAAACTGCAAAATCTGATAATGTTTTAATCATGACACATCAATAATCTAAAAACAGTTCTACAAACAACTTGCCTTTGGTAAAATTAACTTTCATCTGTCCTCTATGCTGCTTCCAAATTTGTTTGTACAGACACTAATTAACAAGTTCCCACTCCCACGAAACAGCTTACTTACACCTTTCATTTCTGCTTGCACTCTACCCTCTGCCTGTCTGTCAGAAGTGCAAACCTGTTTGAATCCCAACCTTATTTTGGAATCTTTACCACATGCATACTTCCTAAATTATTTCTATTCAAATTGATGCTTGCAGATGTGCTTGTCAGCTTTCCATCACTATAATGAAACACCTGAGGTAATTAACTTATAAACACATATTTTTAAGTAGTAGAACACTCAGTCAACAAAAAAATTTTCCTCATTTTTTTCCTTTTATTATACTAGTAAGGAGCATTACAAGACAGAAGTTTTATTGTTGTTGTTTCAGCTTTAATGACATAGGAAACTTTTTGTAGGATAATATTTTAAAAATCCATATGAATTAAAAAAAAGAATTAGGCTTTTGGTTCATCTATGCATCACAATTTAGCTTGATGGAACTTGTGTCATGCTCTTGCACAACTACTTGAGTCCTGTAAGAGAACAGATAACGGGAGTGATACTTCAGTAGCAAGCTGGATAGATATAGGATCATTTACCAAAGCTATCCTACCAGAATCACAGAGCTTCAAGTATGCCAAGATAGATGAGAATTTCAACAACTATCTACTGCATCCATAATTTAATAAAAACCTATTATACGGTGTTCATTAGCTAGATTTCCAAATGGTTTGTAAAGAGTGTTGGTGTTGGTATTTTATTTGCCTTGTGTCCTAAATCAATTTTTCTCTCTTTGTTAATCATTTACTTGAAATTGTTGATAAGGATACTACTGAATAAAACACAAATTTGGGACACATCTACATCTGTTTGTGGTATGAGTGTATTTGTCTATGTTAATTAAGGTTCTCACCCTATAAATTGATTAGGAAAAAAATCCATGCAATATTAGAACAGTATTTGGAAACCCACTCACTATGACTTTCTAGTGTAACAACCATTTCTAGATTTGCACTTGTTTGTTTCCTAATTTGCTTATTGTCTGGGATCACTGTCCTTGGCCTATAATGCCACCAGTCTAGTCAGCTGCACAAACAAATCTGTTAACTTCCTTCCTACGTCCAAGTCCTGTTCTTCATCAACTACTTCATCAATGCTACTTCTTATCCCTAAATTCATTCATCTCTTTACCCAGTTTCCTTCTCTTCTCTTCTCACCAGAACTATAACAAATAGCCTATTGACCTACCCACAGCTAGAATAACTTTGTAACAGAAAATATGATGCTACCCATGCTTAGACTACTTTAGTGGCTTTTTATTGATCTCTGAATAAAATTCAAATCTAGAATACCAGAGAAATCAATTATCACCTCCAGCTTTATCTTTTAGTGACTGTATTTTGACCACATTTGTGTCACATCCTCAAATGACACATGCTTCCTCAAAAACCCTCAATACTCTCCCCAAATGAAAATGCTCTAACTAACCCTAAGCTGACATTTAACTTTGCTGATATTAATTCATTCTTTCCTGCTCTCACATAACTTCAGGCCATCTAATTCTTCACACTTGTAGAATGATACACAATTTCTTTAGCACTTAGAGGAGCATATTTATTATTACATTTATTTACATGTCTTTTGTGTGTATTATAGAAAGATAATTGGCATACCATAGATATACAACAGAAATTGCTAAATCATTCCTATCTCTTTGAATTACTGTGATATATATATCATATTTATTACTTATGCTATTGGATATTAGTATCTAATTTAATTAGAGACTAGAATTATACTATAAAGATCTGTTTCTCATTCACATTTTACGTCATGAATCCAGTACAAATGTTTGATAAATAAAAATTATCAGTAGATGATGAATTGGACTTAATAGAGGGTATCCCTGACAATGACCATAGCAATTCTTGAGCTACTATGATGACATATGAAATACATTTGTTCTCAGTTTCTTCAGATTCATGTAAATAATTAGTTTCTGTATCATGATGATAGATCAATAGTAATTACTTTTTAGTGCATTTGTTTCTTCTCTCTGATCCTTTCTTCAGCTGTGTCTTCTTCCCTCTTCATGCTCCATTGAATCTTTTATTCCTTTACAAGAGTTTTAATTCATTCATTAACACTCAAGGTATCTTTTAGAATCTGGAGAACCACAGTAATTCTCTCAAAGAGATAAGAATGATTTAGCAATTTCTGTTGTATGTCTACCATGTGCTAATTATCTTTCTATGATACACACAAAAGACAAACAGTACACATGAAGCACAGCACTTACCAGTGAGCTGAGTTAGCAACACCCAGCCTGTTTGGGCCTTCCCCGCCCCCTCCATTTCCTACTGATAACTTCAACTGGTGATTATCTCACTCAGAAAAAGAGTCAATGGAACAAAAATTTCTTTAAAACCGTGTATGACTCAGACCACAGTCTCAGCTGTGTCAGGACATCTGCTTAGAAGGATGCTTCAGAGAAGCAACCTGACTGTACTTTTCGGGCAAATGCTTAGTGTAATT
Source organism: Onychomys torridus (assembly GCF_903995425.1). Taxonomy (NCBI): domain Eukaryota; kingdom Metazoa; phylum Chordata; class Mammalia; order Rodentia; family Cricetidae; genus Onychomys; species Onychomys torridus. The sequence continues at coordinate 83,939,231 of NC_050449.1, forward strand.
CTCTGGAAGATTGCAGAACCTCATGCAGTATGTTCCTATTTCACACAGAAGCTTGTATAAAATGAAAACAACCAATAAACTTCTTTAGTGGCTCGGTCATGCCTTTGCTGTACTTGACCCACCCAAGTTGTAGCAGAGGCAGCGATGAAATTTCAGAGGAGGGCCTCATTCTAGTACCAGCATTCCTCCAGTGATTGCTACAACTCTGAGCAGTAAATACTTACCCTCATTCATTACAGATGAAGAAAGTCTCCAAAGTCATCCATAAAATCTAAGAGAATTCAGACTTTGATCTCCTTGTCTTCAAACAAGGAGTTGTGGTTTCATGGTAAGAGGCCATACTATTGTTTTGTTTTGTTTTGTTTTGTTTTGTTTTGTTTTGTTTTACTCTTTTTCTTCTTTGGCTCTTTGGGGTCTGCCACCCAGCTCCAAAATAAATACACACACACACACACACAGGAAGACTTGTTATTACTTATGAATGTCTGACCTTAGCTTGGCTTATTTCCAGCCAACTTTCCTTAACTTAAATTATCCTATCTACTTTTTTGCCTCTTTTTTCTTTCTTTCTTAATCCATTGCTGGTTGTGTAGCTGGGTGGCTGGCCTCTGATGTATTCCTCTCCTTCTTTTCTTGTTCCCCAATCTTTTCTTCCCAAATTTCTCTTCCTATTTGTTCTCTCTGCCTGCCATCCCCTATCCTTTCTCCTGCCCACCTATTGGCCTTTCAGGTCTTTATCAATCAGCTGCTTTAGAAAGGCAAAGTAACAGCTTCACAGAGTTAAACAAATGCACATAAAAGAATTCACCATATCTTTACATCATTAAACAAATATTCCATATGATAAACATATGTAACACATCTTAAAGCAATATTCTGCAGCACAATACCACAGGGTCTATAATTCACAGGTGTGGGATATAGAATCTAGATAAGCAAGACTTCTTCTGATATAATTGCTTGGAAAGGCAGCATGGGTCACTATGGGACAAGCATTGTTAAAGATAGATGCCAACATCAAAACAAAAACATAACAAATTGCACAGCTACAATGAGCTGCTTGCTTTTGCAAGAGAAAGGTGCTGAGAAGTTATTCTGGAAATCCATGTAATTCCAAAAGTAGAATCAGAGTTTACTTCATTATCAAAGGCTTTGTCTACTTAAATTTGAATTGGATTTGTTTAATTAGTCCATGTACACTAAACCTAGAATATTTTGGTTATTCCTGACTCTCACAAACCTTCCCTGCATTGAAAGGGAGTTAAATTGTCCATTCTATTTTAAAAGTTACAGTATAATAATGATTTGGAAGTAAGGATCTTAATTTTTATTCAGCATTGGACAATTAATGTGAATTTGTGAAAATTATAGAGATAACTAGGACAGTAATTGAGATTCTAACAAAATCTAAAGTATTTAAATGCAAACTTTAAAAAAATATTTACTTTATTTCTAATGATATGTATGTGTATGAGTATGTGCATATAAGTACAGGCATGCACAGAGATCAGAGGCTTCAGATATCCTAGATGTGGAGTTACAGGCAGTTGTGAGCTCCCTAATATGGGTACTGAACTCAGAGCCTCTGGATGAGCCAAACTGCTCTTAACTGATGACCCATCTCTCTAGCCCCTAAATACAAACGTTTAATAAACCTGAAATTTACAATAAAATAAAGATATAGTATGTCCTATTGTACTAATTTACATAAATTAATTTGCTTTATGACCATAAGTCCATGAATAGTGAAAATGAAATGGATTTTTATTTGACTACAAGCAGGTGTAGAATAGCTAAGCAACCTACTTAGTGCTGCTCAGTAGCATAGTCATATTTCAAACCTAGCCCCTCTGGCTCTGGTGTGTATGTCTCTTAACTAGCCCACTTCGTGTTTGGCTCTTGCAGAGTTCTATTCATGCTAAATGATTTGTTGCTCACATTATAAAAAGTTCAAGAACAATGATCAGCAAAAAAATCTGCATCAAAGCTAGTTCTACAAACAAAACTGTGATCAGTTCAACAAATATTTATTGTGTATCTACTAATCTCACAGTACTGGGCACCATCTATGTAGCATTCAGGACTAACTTACATAACTAAATCTATTGAATATTATGCAAGACTACAAAACAAAATGAATCAAATTACCAATCCACAAACAAACAAAAACTAAGAATGGAAGTTCCACCCCAATATAACACAAAAGAATTTTTTTTAATACCTTGGGAAAACACACTATTTTATGTGCACTTTAAAATACATGTAAATGAACTAGGCAAGAAGTGAATCTCAGAGCCTCCCCTATCAACCACTGGGTTCCTGGGACTGTGACAATTTGGAACCAGAACCTAAATCCTATTTAAGAAAATTTCCTCTGCCTGCTCCCATACCAGCCGCATACTCACATTGCTAATTTGGGAGTGCTTGGAGTCTAAACACGGAGTTCCAACAAGAACATCAGATGGAATCCTAGATCCAGTTCCCTTACTCCATGCTATACTTTCAGACACCCCATTAACCACTAGGCACCTACACCGAAATCATGTGGAGCTGGACACTGAAACCTCCTTAGACATTTCCAGAATCCCCTGCTTCCCCCTGTTTAGTTAACACCCACCCCCACGAGCCACTTTAATCTGATAATGTCTGGGTTCTAAAGCCAGAATTCCAAAGAGACCATCAGCTTGTATTCCAAACCCAGAGTCTAAACCTGTGAAACTCAGGCATGATGTCCTAGAGTCAGCCCACTAGCTGACCTTATTTCAGTCACTTTCCCATTGCTAGTCCCTAAGGTGTAGTGAAGTCCAACCCAGAACCCTAGTTAGAGACATCCAAAACCAGTCCCCTCCCTCCCTCTCTGCTTGCCTATCAGCCAGCCTGCCTACTGTGACAATCTTCAAACAGTGAGAGAGTGAAGCTAGAGTAACTTCTAACTGCTTATCTTTATACATTACAGATCAGTGTAGACATCACCCCTCTCAAAAAGCTTTTTGCAACAGAGACCATTATAGAAAACAAGAACTGTTCAAAAACAGAGAGAATAAGTGACTTTGGGGTGTCCAGCCCCTATAGATACATCTACCACACAGTGGCTATACCCAAACTTCAAGGAACATCACAAAAAAAGGTCAGAAAGACTGTAAAAGCCAGAGGACCAGGATGTCTGCTTTGAGGTAGTTTCTTCTGTAACTGACAGGGAAAGCCTCCCATGAAATCTCCACAATGTGATTACCAGAACAAGACCTGAAAATGACACCAGCTGACATACCAATGTGAACAGGGGAAATCTCAAAAGGCTTCACCCCCTAGTTAAAGAGCTGTAAGCCATCATTGGCTCTGAGAGAGGAAGAAACAACTTGCTCCATGGATGAGCACTTTGATAAGTTATTCGATTCCATGTTATCAGCCCTGGAAACATACAGATATGAGCAGCACCAGATCTTGTGGACACATATGTAGCAATAACTGAAGAAGTAGTCATGAATTTTAGGGAGTGTGAAGAATGTGGGAAGATTTGGTAGGGAGGATATAAGAATGGAAACAATTAAAATACTTTACTCATATATGAAATTCTCAAACATTTTAAAATTATTTTTACAGGGTTGTATTGTGTTACAAAGAGATTGGTCAGTGGTTGAGAGCATATGCTCAGTTCATGTTCAGTTCCCAGATCCACTTGTTGGTGTACAACTATCTGTAATTTTAGTTCTAGGAGACTCAATACTCTCTGTGACTTCTGTAGGAACTGAAAGCATGTTGCGAACTTACATACATACAAGCAAAACACTCCTACACATAAAAATATATATTTAATCAGTATTGCAGGGAATATCATTGATTGTGATCAGAAGTAGGATAATATGGTAGAAATTATCTCTTTCTACAGATTTATTTATAAAAATTACCACTACTAGCTGTAATTGCCCAATCCAGCTAGTTTATAATTTAGGATAGTGTTTGACAAGGCCACCATGTTCATTTAGAGAGTTCACTTAAAATTAAGATTTATGTACAGCCATACTATATCAGAAACTTTTGCAATGGGGCTCAAGGTTTTGAAAGTTTAACAAGATCTCATTATCTTTCACACATCTGGGTTTCACTCATCTTGATAGCACCAGAAAACATACCAGAGGTTCTAAAACCCCTAAGAAACACTGTAGTCATAGTAGGTTTCAATCAGCAGTCAGTAAGAGGTATTGAACAGACTAAACGCTCCCTGGTGTTTGTTTTTACAAATAGATTTTTATTCAAAACAGCCATACAAAGCTTCGGTTTTTTTACTTTTCAATTAAGAATTTTTTTATTCATTTTATATACCAATCACAGATCTCCCTTTTCCCTCCTCCTGCCCCTCCAGCCTCCCCCCAACATACCCCTCATTCCCTCCTACAAGAAGGTAAGGTCTCCCATGGGGAGTCAGCAGAGCCTAGTATATTCAGAAGAGGCAGGTCCAAGCCCTTCCCTCTGCCTCAAGGCTGTGCAAGGGGTCCCACCACATGTAGTGGGCTCCAAAAAGCCAGCTCATGCACCAGGGATGGATCCTGATCCTACTTCCAGAGGGCGTCTTAATCAGATCAAAATACACAACTGTCTCTCTTATACAGAGGGCCTAGTCCAGTCCTTTGGAGGCTCCACAGGTGTTCGTCAAAATTTCATGAGTTACCACTAACTTGGTTTGGTGGTCTCTGTAGGTTTCCCCATCATGATCTTGATGCCTCTTGCTCATAGAATCCCTCTTCTCTCTCTTCAACTGGACTCTTGGAACCCAGCCTAGTGTTTGGCTGTGTAACTCTGCATCTGCTTCTATCAGGTATTGGAGAAAGGCTGTATGATGGCAGTTAGGATATTCACTAATTTGATTACTGGAGTAGGCCAGTTCAGGTACCCTCTCCACTACTGCTAGTAGTCTAAGCTGGGGTCATCCTTGTGTATTCCTGGGAACTTCCCTAGCACACTGCTTCTCCCTTACCCCAAGAAGTCTCCCTCTATCATGGTATCTTTTTCATTGCTCTCCCATTCCATCCCTGTTCCAGCTCAACCACCCTGTTCCCTTATGTTCTTATCCCCTATCCCCTACCCTCCATTGCACCCCCCCCCCCAGTTTACTCATGGAGATCTCATCTATTCCCCCTTCCCAGGTTGATCCATGCAAAGCTTTTTTCTTAATCTATGAGTCTTTCATACTACATAAGTGAAATTGAGTTATTAGATAAACCTGCTGATCCACAATATCTCCCATTCTATTCTTCATAGGGAGTTTTCTGGTGCCCAGTTTAGGTCAGTAATGAGTGATATGACAGGCAACTGGCACAGCTCTGCACTAGAAGATCTAGTAGATAGGCAATGCTGGTATTTGGCATACTGTGCACTATCAAGTAGTAATCTGTTTATTGGTCCAGCTGGGAGAAGAAGTGGGTAGGGGAGGAAGAAATAAGAGAAGAGGAGGGGGGGGGAGAAGGAACAAGAGGAGGAGGAGGAGAAAAGAAGAGGAGGAGAATTCTTCCACAAAGCTGAATTTGTCACATAGAAGTACATGTGAAATACTTTGCAGTACCTACCGAGCAGCAAAGGCTGATGATCAGATAGCAACATTTGTGTTTACAAAGGGCTTCCACATTAGCCTCAACTCATTTGCCTTTAACAGCTATTGAAAGTTACTTTCACTTAGGAGTGGGTGGGTCCAACAGTAACAGCAACTTGAAAGCAAATCCAGATGTGGACATAGCAGTTAATTAAACTTCCAACACGTAGAATCAATTTAGATATATTTATCAAATATTATCTCCCATCAAATACAAAAGGTTCTTATACATATCTCATGCTGTGATTTGCACATGGCTGGAAACTTTGTGAGACTTCTTTCTGGCATGATGATATTTTCCAACACAATTTCTATCAGACATCAGATGAATATCTCAGCAAGTCACTCATAGATTACAAAGCACTGGTTCTCAATCTTCCTAATGTTGTAACACTTTAATACAGTTCCTTGTGCTGTGGTGACCCCCAACAATAAAATTATTTCATTGCTACTTCATAACTGTAAATTTGCTACTGTTATGAGTTATAGTTTAGATATCTAATCTGCATTGTAACCTACAGGTTGAGGCCACTGCTTTAGAGTCATCACATGGTTCTCAAGACCAAGAAGGCTGCTACACGATTTCTCTTCATTTGCATGTATTTCTCATTCCTCACAGTCAATGAGCACATATTATCAAAATGTTACTTTTCTTATGAAATAAATGAAACACGGGAAAATTTTTAATCAGTAAGTATAATGACCAAAATGCTGGACTTTTCTAGTGTATTTTTGCTATGAAATATCGTTTATTATTTAAAATACAGAGGTCTACTTTTGCACTTAATTTAAAACATATAAAAATGACATGCTGAGCAATGAAACTGAATTTACTTTTAACTCTTGAAGGAGATCTAACAATTTCATTCAGATCTTCCATGTTTTTAGCTTTTAAAAATAGAAATATGGAAGTATTTTGGTAAAAAAAAAAATCAGTGGAACTCTGTGGGAATCCAGGAAGTAGAAAGAATGACTATATATATATTTCTGGAATTCAATGAGTAACTCCTTGATTGCTCCTCATCCCCACTTATATCCAGTGAAATAGTAATAGGGAGGTTGATATGGAAATGATCTTCTGCCACAACAATCTCCCAAGCTTGTTTTAGAATCATTAATCAAACTTCAGAGGTACTGAACATAAATAATGTGGCTTTAAGCTTTGGCTACCATTTTGCTATGAGCAAATACCCTTGTGACCAGGGGGGTAACAATAAGCAATCATACTCATCAGTTGTTGACCACTAACTTGAACCTTAAAACTATAAATAGCATTGTCAGAAAGAATTGAAAATGCTGGCATTAGAAATTTAATTCACTACACAGTTGCTAAAGTTACCTTACTGAAATATTTTCCCATTTTCCATCAAAAGAAATCCTTTGAAATTCAAATATATAAAGAAAACTTAAAATTGCACCATGATAGCTCCTTATAATGCAACTGTCTGTATTCATTTTAGACAAAGAGTACAGACAGGAGCTCATTATTTACAATGCTGCACTAAGGAAATGGATTGTCTTAGCTGGGTGAATCTTACTGTTACCACAAGACTGGCAGAGCCTATTGTTTGATTGTGAAGTATAATCTTTTGGTGAGTGTATATGTAAGCAATGTAATCCTTATACATTTAATCCGTATACCTTTGCAAGGGATTAAAGCATCACATTTATTGCCAACATTCTTGAATCTTCCCTCCACACAACTCAAGCATCTTTCCCAAGATTTCCAGTGTCTTTCTCCTCTCCCAGAGACCGCTCAAGGTACCCAGTGTCCATCTCCCTTCCTGGAAGTCCCCTGCTTCTGACTTTTTTCTGTCCTTTTCATATACTGTCCATCTCCATCCCCTACAATACCCCTTGAACCTTGTCTAAGTCAATGCTCTTAAATTTTCATTTAAAAAGTATTAACTTCTGCCTTCTACCACAAAACACTTAGCATTAGTGCACTATGCCTTTCAAGAGTATTTTCTTTCAGTTTGATCAAGCTCATAATCCACTAAGGGTGCAGTGTTAGATGTCACTAAAGTATTGAGCAACACATGACTTGGGTAAGAAAACCTTCTTGGTATCTCACCTATGGTCACCTGGATACATGTGACCTACCTGGATTTAAAACAATACTTTTTTAAAACTCATTGCTATTCATATACCATTAAATATATTTACCTTAAGTGTATAGTTCCATGGTTTTACCCATTACTGGCCAAGATACAGAGAACAAGAGGCTGAAAAATGCTAAGCCTTAAAAGGAACTGGTATACAGCACTCCCTTCTCCCGAGGTTCAAGTTTCATTGCAGAAGAGGAGACACTGAAAGTAAGAGCCAGAGATGTCAGATGAGTACAAGGAAATAGTATCTTCTGGACACAGCAGGGCAGCTACACACGAGAACTCACAGCACAAGATAGCATGCACAAGACCTGCATAAGGCCAAGCCCTACCAAGGCCCAGCACAGAGATGTGTGTTGGAAAAGGAATCTCACCCATAGCTCAGGAGCTTTTGGCAATCCATAGCTCCTGGGGAAGGGGTGGGGGTCAGTTTTCTTTTAGAGAGGAGTCCCCTAGTAGGCCAGCCACACTCCAATGAGTGGAAGGCCATACATTCAAGAATATATGGGCAGCAAAAATTGGACTTGATATGGTAGAGAGAGAGAAAAAGCTTGTGTGGGTAAGAGAGGTGGCATTGATATGGGAAACGTTATGTAAGGACAGTGACTATGAACAAAATACATTCTATGAAAGTCTCCAAAACTAATAAAAATTATAAAGACTATACAATAAATAGAAAAATATATCAAATAAGTGTAAATAAATCTTTAGATATGTATGAAATTAGTAATAATATCCATAACAGTTCAGCTGACTAGCTGAATAAATTTTTAACCTTTATTAACAGGGTAATAAGGTTAAAAGGCATGTGCAACATTCATTTCATCACTATACAACATAGGAAGTAGACAGAAGAGCTACCACAAATCCTCAGTGTTCTGGCCAATTCAAATGGTTTCCTTGGGATTTCAGTCTCCGTGAGAAGAAAGAGAAAGCGTAGGTATGTTTTTATTTTATCATTCTTTCAATTAGAAACTAAACACATAAATTACAAACAGAAAGTATTTAATAGAAACAAACTAAGAACACATACTATCAATTTCTTTGATTGTTTTTATAATTAAATTTATTTACTTTACATCTAAACCAAAGTTTCCTCCATACTCTCTTCCAATTCCCTTCCCTCATTGCCACCCCACATCCACTCTTCCTCTATTCTGTTCAGAAAGAGGCAGGCCTCCCAAGTATCAACAAAGCACAGCATATCAAGTTTGGGTAGAACTTAGCATCTGCTATTGTTTAAGGATGGGCAAGATAATCCAGTATGAGGGATAGGTTCCCAAAAGCAAACAAAGCATTAGGAACAGCCCCTGCTCCCACTGCTAGGACTCCCACAAGTAGACTAAGCTACACAACTGTCGCATATATGTCCAGGGCCTAGGTCAGTCCCATGCAGGCTCCCCGGTTGTCAGTTCAGACTCTCTGAGCTCCTATGAATCCAGGTTAATTGTTTCTGTAGATTTTTTTGTGGTGTCCTTGACCCCTCTGGCTCCTACAATCTTTCCTCCTCTCTTCAGCAGGATTCCCCAAGCTTGGCCTAATGTTTGGCTGTAGGTCTCTGCATCTGTTTCCACCAGCTGCTAAATGAAGCTTCTCTGATGACTACTGGACTAGGCACCAATCCATGAGTACAGTTGAATATTGTTAGGCATCATTATGTTGACATTTATTTTCCTCCAATTGTGATTAGTTCTATTCTAAGTCTCTGGGCCATCCAGCTTCTGGGTTTGGCACTCCAGACAGTGTCAGGGGTGGACCAGATAAATCTATGTAATTGAATTGAGTACCCAAATGTAAACCCACATACCTATAGATACCTGAGTTTTGACAAAGAAGCTAAAAATGTACAATGGAAAAAAGAAAGCATCTTCAACAAATGGTGCTGGCATAACTGGATGTCAATGTGTAAAAGGCTGCAAATAGATCTATATCTGTCACCGTGCACAAAACTTAAGTCCAAGTGGGTCAAAGACCTCAACATAAATCCAGTTACTCTGAACCTGATAAAAGAGAAAGTAGGAAGTACTCTTGAACACATTGGCACTGGAGATCACTTTCTAAATATAACACCAGTAGCACAGACACTGAGAGAAACAATCAATCAATGGGACCTGTTGAAACTGAGAAGCTTTTGTAGAGCAAAGGACATGGTCAACAAGACAAAGCGACAGCCTACAGAATGGGAAAAGGTCTTCATCAACCCCACATCCGACAGAGAGCTGATATCCAGAATATATAAAGAACTCAAGAAATTAGATAACAAAATGCCCAAAAGTCCAATTAAGAAATGGGCTATAGAACTAAACAGAGAATTCTCAAGAGAGGAAGTTCAAATGGCTGAAAGACATTTAAGGAACTGCTCAACATCCCTAATTATCCAGGAAATGCAAATCAAAACGACTCTGAGATACCACCCTACACCTGTCAGAATGGCTAAGATCAAAAGCACAGAAGACAGCTTATGCTGGAGAGGATGTGGAGCAAGGGGAACACTCCTATACTGCTGGTGGGAATGCAAGCTTGTACAGCCACTATGGAAATTAATATGGTGCTTCCTTAGAAAATTGGGAATCCATCTCCCCCAAGACCCAGCTATAGCACTCTTGGGCATATACCCAAGGAATGCTCAATCATACCACAAGGGCATTTGCTCAGCTATGTTCATATCAGCATTGTTTGTAATATCCAGAACCTGGAAACAACCTAGATGCCCTTCAACTGAAGAATGGATAAAGAAAATATGGTACATATACACAATGGAGTACTACTCAACAGAGAAAAACAATGACATCATGAGGTTTGCAGGCAAATGGATGGATCTAGAAAAAATCATCCTGAGTGGGGTAACCCAGACTCAGAAGGACAAACATGGTATGTACTCAGTCATAGGAGGATACTAGATGTAACACAAAGATGACTAGACTGCTTCACAACTCCAGGGAGGCTACCTAGAAAATGGAACCCTAGGAAAGACACAGGGATCACCCAATGACAGAGAAATGGATGAGATCTACATGAACAACCTGGACGACAGTGGGAGTAATGATGGGCAAGGTTTGAGGGGAAGAAAGCTTAGGGGAGCAGGAGATCCCAGCTGGATCAAGAACAGATAGGGAGAACATGGAATAACAGACCATGATAAATGAAGACCACATGGGAATAGGAATAGGCAGAGTGCTGGAGAGGTCCCCAGAAATCCACAATGATACATCCTCTCTAGACTGCTGGCAATGGTCAAGAGAAAGCCTGATCTCACCTAGGCTGGTGATCAGATGGCCTAACACCCTAACAGTCAAGCTGGAACTCTCATCCAATAACTGATGGAAGTGGATGCAGAGATCCTCGGCCAGGCCCCAGGTGGAGCTCCAGGTGTCAATTGTCGAGAAAGAGGAGGGATTGTAAAAGCGTGAATTGTTGAGACCAAGATTGGAAAAAGCACAGGGACAAATAGCCAAATGAAGAAAAGCACATGAATTATGAACCCAAAGCTGTGGAGCCCCCAGCTGGATCAGGCTCTCAGGGTAAATGAGACAATTGAATAGCTTGAACTGTTTGGGAGGCATCCAGGCTGTGGGACCAGGACCTGTCCTTAGTGCATGAGCTGGCTGTTTGGAACCTTGGGCTTACACAGGGACACTTTGCTCAGCCTGGAAGGAGGGGACTGGAGCTGCCTGTACTGAATCCACCAGGTTTAAATGAATCCCCAGGGGAGTCTTGGCCCTGGAGGAGATGGGAATGGAGGGGAGGGGAGGGGGGGAAAGTGGGGATGGGAGCAGGAGGGGGGAGCACAGGGGACCCCATGGCTGATGTGTATAATTAAAACACAAATATAATAATAATTACAATAATTATAATAATAAATAAAATAAAATAAAAATTAAAAATGTATTTCCAGGGCCAACAAAATGTTCAGCAGGTAAAGAAAGTTATCTTTACTTACACCCTGAATATAATTCCCAAGGCCCAAATGGTGTAAGAAGAGAGCTGACTCCTGCAAGTAGTCTTCTGACCTCTACACATACACAATGACACAAGCATTCATCTCTTACACACATGATCAATAAACAAGTCCAAAATGTTAAATGTATTCCCCTTTTGATACATAGATTTATTGTGTAATCCAAAAGAGATGGGAGAAGCCACAATGGCAGATAGGCATTGTACTTGAACAATTGGTAATAATAATAAGTAGCATTGGGTTACAGGGTTTGAATGTTATTTACGGAAGTGAAATATACTAGATACGGAGCTATGCAGTAATAAATATAGTTACCATGTGAGGTGCTTTAAGTGAAAATTCCTGATGTGGGGTTGACTAGCAGCACTCTGGGGACAGCTCCAGTCCTTGACATTGGCTATATAAGAAATGCAGATGAGCAAGACAATAACTCTTCTATTATCAGTTACTAATTAAATTCCTATCCTGATTTTGATCATGCTGAACTGTTCCAACTTACAACTCTCCTGCTGGTCTTGGCTTGGCATTTTAGTACTATACTATCATACTTGGCCTTTTTTGGATATCTAATTGGGTTTTTTTTTTAAATATTTATTAAGTTTACAGTGTTCTGCCTGCAGTCATTCCTGCAAGCCAGAAGTGGGCACCAGATCTCATTACAGGTGGTTGTGAGCCACCATGTGGTTGCTGGGAATTGAACTCAGGACCTCTGGAAGAACAGTCAGTGCTCTTAACCTCTAAGCCATCTCTCCAGCCCCTAATTGGGTTTTAATATGTCTTTTTACATGTTGTATGAAAGCCTTTTTCACATGTATCCTTGGCAAGTCATTTTTCCCAAAATCAACTGGACATCTTATAATGCATAAAAATAATTTTAACTACCATGGCTACTAAATAAATATTAGATATGCATCTCTAACAAAAAAAAACTGACTTACATGATTTCTTATTTAGTAGTTTATTGCTGTGAAGAGACATGTTTGGTTTTAAAAATGCCATGACATAACATTATGAGACAAAGAACCTCAAAAGATGCCATTGAATTCTTTTTTTGTTGGCCATCTACTGCCGGCATTAGGACTACCCATAAGAGTGGTTTGTTTCCCCAGTGAAGCTCCTTTGGAGACAACTAATTTTTCAATTACAATTGGTTATCAATTGGGGATTGTCACTGAGTTAGGAGACATGTGTCCACTTCTTTCAGTGATGGGACCCCATTTGGTGCAGACCTGTGCAGGCCCTGTATAGCCATTTCAGTCTCTGAGTTCATATGTGCATCCATCCTGTTGATTAAGAGGACCTTGTTTCCCTGGTGTCATCAATCCCCTCAGGTTCTTGTCCTCTTTCCATCTCTTCTTCCACAGAGCTCCCTGAACTCTGAGTGGTTGGATTTGATGGAGACATCCCATTTAGAGTTGAGGATTCCAAGATCTCTCACTCTCTGCTCATTGTCTGAGTGTGAGTCTCTATATTTGTTCCTGTCTACTATAGGAGTAAGCATCTCTGATGATGGCTGAGCAAGCTGCTGATCTATGAGAATCGCAGACTGTCATTAGAAGTCATTTTAGTACTGCATTCCTTAAGCAATTGGTAGTATTTGGTTGTACCCTTGCTCCCTTTTCTATCCCTAGTCTCAGGCTCTTAGAAACCCAATCAGCATCAGGTATGGATTTCCCTTTATGCAGTGGATCTTAAATCAAATCATATCTTTGTTGGTTACTCCCACAAGCTTAGTGCCATTGTTATAGCAGCATGACCTGTAGGCAAGTCACCATTGTAGATCAAAGGGTTTGTAGCTCAGTTGGTGTTTAACTTTCTCCAGCACCATGAACATTAATTAGTCTGTACGGATAAGGGTTGTATGTAGGCACCATCTCAACTTCTCTGTATTCAGTGAGTTGTATAGGTGTTGTCTTCAGCAATGGAACCTTACCAGCAGTTTGTAGAGAGCAACCAATATCTTTGGCAATAGCCTGGGTTGACTGGGGCTTCCAATGGGACCCTTTTGTCCAACAACTCCATTAGATATAACCCATTCCCTGTACAAGAAACTTCATTTGGTGGTGAAAGGCATCTAGCTGGGGCTCTGTCTCTATGGTTATTTGGCAATTTCATGTAGATCACCTTCATATGTGAATATATTTAGAAGCTGCCACAACATTAGGTTTCTACATGACCCATCAAATGGTCCTTAGTCTTAGTTGGTCCTTACTGTACTACATGCTTTACCATTTCTTCTCTCCTCTGTCCCCATTTTTGTCCTCCTCATCCCTCCTAATTATCTCTTCTATTTCCCCTTCCTAGGAAGATCCATCCCCCCCCCCCGAATCCCTCATTCTATATCCAACCTCTCTGATTTATGGATTTAGCTTGCTTATCAATGACTTAACAGCTAACATCCACATATAAGTGAGTACATCTCATGTGTGTCTTTCTGGGTCTGGGTTACCTCATTCAGTATGTTTTTTTTTCTAATTCCATATATTTACCTGTGAATTTTATAATTTCACTTGTAACAGATGAGTAATATCCTATTGTACCACTTTCTTTAATCTTTTATATAATGACAGACTTCTAAGTTGTCTCCAATTTCTGGCTATTATGAATAGAGCAGCAATGACCATGGTTGAGCAAGGGTCCCTGTAGTATGAAGAAGCCTCCTTTGGCTCTCTGCCCAGGATCAGACATTCCCATCTTCCTGAGGAACTGCCACACTTATTTCCACAGTGACTGCATAAGTTTGAGGTCCTGCTAGCGGTGTCTGAGTGTTCCCCTTACTTTACACGCTCACTAGCTTGAGCTGTCACTTATGTTACTGGGGTTGGCCATTCTGACTGGTGTAAGATGAAATCTCAAAGTAGTTTTGATGTTCATTTACCTGATGTCTAATAGCGTTGATCATTCCTTAGAGTGTTTCTCGGCCATTTGATTTTCCCTTTTTGAGAATTCTCTGTTTATATCTGTACATCATTGTTTTGCTTGCTGTCCAGTTTTTTTTTTTTTTTTTTGAGTTCTTAAGTCTTTTGGATCTAGCATGTTTGAGGGAAGATTAATTTTTAAACTGAAGCTGTTTTTGAAGTAGTACAAGGAAATTGTTATGTAGCAAAACTTCCAACAAACATTGCTACTTCAAAAATTGCAGTAATTTCAGAAGCATGATTTGGGGAAATATTTTCAGATTTTTATACTGTTGATACAGTTTCAAAATGTGAAAAGCACTGATAGTGTAAAACAGTATTGCAATGCGGCTGTGCGCTTGATTCTGAGAGGGGTGTGTCCAGACCTCATAATGAGTATAATGTCTGATAATTCTACAATTTAAGAAAATACAATTTTGAAACATATCTTTATCAAATAAGAAATTTTGTCATCTTTTTCACTCATTTATATTGAATTAAAGAATTTTTAGTTTCTTGACATCAGAGTAAATTAAATTCTACTAAAACATTTAAATAAAATAATAAACATTTAAAACATAATTTGTAACTTGGAAAAAGTGTTTTGATCAAGCAAGCATGAATGCTATAATAAAAAATTTTTCTCACCCTTCAAAACAATATAGACCATTGAGTTGCCATCTAAACTTCACAATATTGTCAGACCACTTAAAACAGGCCATCACCCTTTCTTACCGCTTAGCATCCAGTTGGCAAAGTAATGTTTTACATGACCCACAGAGAGCATGTGCATTGAAAACATAAATTTTCTGCAGGACATTTGGAATATTTTCAGCTAAAAGTAACTTTTAATAAGTATGAAAGTGCTACCTCTCCACATAACAGGAATTTTTTGACTAGTACACACTGTGAACTAAAAGAATTCATATGACATATAGATAGCATGCTTTCTATAAGACATTCTTTCTGTTCTTTGTATCCCTTATGATGCTGCAATTGCTATAGTAACTGTGTTTTTATTCAGCAGGGAAATACTAATATGCAGAATGCTTGCATTTATTCTCTAGATTTTCAGTGGGAATGATACCAAACAGAAGTGATAAACTTAATTTTTCAATGAATAAACTATATCCCTTAATTTAAAACTACTATAAAGAAATGCTATCCAGAATATTTTCAGCACACAATTTCATCATAAATCTCATCTTCTTATTAGTAAAAAATGCTTGAGCTGAAAGAATTAACGTTTCATGATTTAGCCATTTGTATGGAGTACAACATGTGAAAGAGAAAAATTACTTAAAAAAACAGTGAACAAATAACTGAAAATTATGCAAACATTTTAAAATTTGTTACAACAATTAACGGCCTGCTTTCTACCCTCCTCCATAACAAGTAGCACAAAACCTCCTCAAGGCTACATAGGCTGAACAAATGCCTCAACACATCCTATTTACCAACGAAGTTCTAAAATCAACTTTGTAAATGCTACAATCCTTAATGCTGTTGTGGGATAAATGGAGATCATTCCTTGAGAGCATTTGGCCAAGATTGTGGGCATACTTTGTTTCCTCAAGAGAAGCAAAAAGGAGTAGTGAACCATTTTTTGCAGGATGTCATTCTCCCACAAGAGTTTATGAAAGAAACATCTGTGACAAGGCTCTCTAACGCTCTTCTCAAAGCCACAGCTGACAGTGAGAGAGCATTGTTGGAAGTGGTGAGTCAATCTCATCCCATCCGCCTCAGAATGAGGCACATAATTTGCTATGTACCACATGCATTTTCGTCACATGTTCTGAGACACTGTGACATTGATGTGGCTTCCATCCAAACCTCAGCTGAATAAATACTTTGGCCATTCAGTGGGCAAACTGGCATCCTCTTAAAAGGTCTTCTGTCACAATAAAGTTAACTTGATCTTAAGGAAGCATTTTTCTTAGCTTGAGTTTGACATTTGCACACACAATCTAGAATCTCCCAACACTGGGAAATCTCCAGTCATCTACCACAGAGCACATTCTGCACTTTTAAAACAAGTTTTCTTGATGTAATATAATTTTCATTAGACTTCCTGAGAATGTGTGCAAATCCAACTGATGAAAATTAACAATAGTGTGCAGGATCTATAATCAAACTACTCAACTGCAAAGTTCTTTTCCAGAGAATCACAATACAAGCATAATGTAAATCAGAAACCTGTACCATTAATTTTTAAGTAAACATTTAATTGATTTATAAAATATATAGCTATAACACCATCTGTTTTGAAAGAATAACATGATGAATTTTATAAACTGAATGAATATACTTTTGATCACATATTTGAATGTTATTGCATCACAAAAGTCTTGATTAGACCTCTCTGAACGTATGCAATGTGTGCGTGTGTATGCATACATAGGTACAACCAGTTGAGTTCATTTAGTGTTGAATAAGTATGTTTATATTGTAATGATGATTACTTGGTATTATAAAACCCAAGACCAATTGTTCCTATCACCAATCATTAATTGAGACAGTTGAATAGCTTGAACTGTTTGAGAGGCATCCAGGCTGTGGGACCAGGACCTGTCCATAGTGCATGAACTGGCTGTTTGGAACCTTGGGCTTACACAGGGACACTTTGCTCAGCCTGGAAAGAGGGCACTGGAGCTGCCTGTACTGAATCCACCAGGTTTAAATGAATCCCCAGGGGAGTCTTGGCCCTGGAGGAGATGGGAATGGAGGGGAGGGGATGGAGGGAAGGTGGGGTCGGGGGCGGGAAGGGGGAGCACAGGGGAACCCATGGCTGATGTGTAAAATTAAAACACAAATATAATAATAATAATAAAATAGGTGTATGTGGTTAATATTGTATCAACTTTCTACTCTTTTAGAGCAGTATCAGGCAGAGTTGAGTTGTCCACATTCTTTTTAAACAGAGACAAATATTCATGGAACAAGCCACAGATGCAATTGAATATTCCAAACAAGTAATTACATATGCATTCAGACAAATGGCATTTCCCCTTAATAATAGGAGAAATCTTAGTTTCTATTATTGATTTTGAATATTTTATAGCTAAATATTGCATTATCTTAACAGTTCCCAAATTATGGACCCCATGGTTTCTTCAGAGCCTTGCAAAGGTTCAATAAGTTTCATCTTGTCAAGTGTGCATCAGTGCAAGATCAGACTTCTTTTTACATGCTCAGTGTAATATACCCCAAAAGACTTAAGGCAGATATAAGTATGTGAGCTTAGCTCTTCAGAATGACATTAATAAATTGCAATGTTATCCTTCTCATTAGTGTCCTAATTTTGAAAAACATAAAGATATTAACTTCAATCTATAGTATGTTGCTGATGGTTTTTGAGTGAGTTAATATATAAATATACTTCAAACTTTTCATTTAAATACAGATATAAGACTAACATAAACAAAAGATCTTTGGATGCCATATTTCAAAAAGTAGGGAGGATCTGAGAGGAACTGGGGGAAGAAAAGAATACGATCAAACTATAGTATATAGAAAATAAAAAAAAAAAATGATCAAGCCAGGCGGTAGTATTGTACGCCTTTAATCCCAGCACTCGAGAGGCAGAGCCAGGTGGATCTTTGAGTTCGAGGCCAGCCTGGTCTCCAAAGCAAGTTCCAGGAAAGGCACAAAGCTACACAGAAAAACCCTGACTTGAAAAAACAGAAACAAACAAACAAAAAAAAGATTAAAAAAGAATATGAAAGGGTCTTATCCTCAAATCTGCTTAGAAAGGGAAGCAAGTGGAAACAGGGGAGATGAGTAAGGCTTATTCTCTACATGACAAGATGTGAAGGAAAGTAAAACAATATAAGGGTAAGAAGAAAATAATGGAGGGTTGGTGATACATCTTAGGTAAAGTGAGTCCCTAACATGTGTGAGGCTCTAGGTTCAACCTCCACTGCTCTTAAGACAATTTTTTTCTTTATTAAGAAATTTTTAATTCATTTTACATACCACCTGCAGATCCTGCTCTTATCCATCTTCCCACTCTCCTCCAACCTTCCAAACCCAGCTAACCCCCATCCCCTCCTCCAAAATGTTAAGACCTCCCATGGGGAGTCAGCAAAGCCTAGTACATTGAGTTGAGGCAGGTCCAAGCCCCTCCCCTGCATCAAGGCTGTGCAACGTGTCCCATGAGAGGAAATGGGCTCCAAAAAGCCAACTTATGTACCAGGGATGGATCATGATCCCACTGCCAGGGGTCCCTTAAACAGACCAAGCTACACAAATGTTTCACTTATGCAGAGGGCCTAGTCCAATCCCATGCAGGTTCCACAGATGTTGGTCTAAAGTTCATGAGTTCCCACTAGCTTGGTTTGGTTGCCTCTGTAGGTTTCCCCATTATGATCTTGATGCCCTTTGCTCATAGAAGCCCTCTTCCCTCTCTTTGACTGTGCTACTGGAGCTAGACCAGGTGCTTGGCTGTGAATCTCTGCCTCTGCTTCCATCAGTTACTAGATGAAGGCTCTATGATGACAGGGTATTCACCAATCTGATTACCAGGGTAGGACAGCTCAGGCACCCTTTCCACTATTGCTAGTAGTCTAAGCTGGGATCATCCTTGTGGACTGCTGGGAACTTCCCTAGCACCCAGTTTTCCCCTATCCCCATGATCTCTCCTTCTATCAAGATATGTCTTTCATTGCTCCTCCACTCTGTTTCAGCTCAAGCATCCCATTCCCTTATGTTCTTTTCCCCCATCCCCTACCCCCTATTACTCCCTCACCCCAGTTTACTCAGGAGTTTTCATTTATTTCCCCTTCCCAGGGTGATCTATGTGTCCCTCTTAGGGTCCTCCTTGTTAGCTAGCTTCTCTGGAGCTGTGTATTGTAATCTGGTTATACTTTGTTTTACAACATCTAGTATCCACTTAAGAATGAGTACACCATGTTTGTCTTTCTGAGTCTGGGTTACCTCACTCAGGATAATATTTTCTAGTTCCATCCATTTGTCTGCAAATTTTATGGTGTCATTGTTTTTTACAGCTGAGTAATTCTCCATTATGTAAATGCACCACATTTTCTTTATCTAGTCTTTGGTTGAGGGGCATCTAGATCATTTCTAGGTTCAAGCTATTACAAATAATGCTACTATGGCATAGTTGAGCAAGTGCCTTTGTGGTACAATTGAGCATTCATTGATTATATTCCCAAGAGTGATATCACTGGGTCTTGCGGTAGATTGATTCCCAATTTTCTGAGAAACTACCATACAAACTCAAAAGAACAATACTCAAGTTCATATCAAAAAACAAAAACTCAAGATAGCTAAAACAATCCTGTACAATAAAACAACTTCTGGAGAGGTCACCATCCCTGATTTCAAGCTCTACTGCAGAGCTATAGTAATAAAAACACCTTGGTATTAGCATAAAAACTGACAGGTAGACCAATGGAATTGAATTGAAGACCCTGACATTAATCTACACACCTATGAATATCTGATTTTGACAAAGAAGCCAAAACTGTACACTGGGAAAAAGAAAGCATCTTCAACAAATAGTGCTGGCGTAACTGGATGTCAACATGTAGAAGATTGCAAATAGATCCATATCTATCATGATGTACAAAACCAAACTCCACATAGATCAAAAACCTCAGCATAAATCCAGTTACACTGAACCTGATAGAAGAGAAAGTAGGGTGTAGTCTTGAACACATTAGCACAGGAGACCACTTCCTAAATATAAGACCAGTAGCACAGACACTGAGAGCAACAATTAATAAATGGGTCCTCCTGAAACGGAGAAGCTTTTGTAGGGCAAAGGACACAGTCAATAAGACAAAATGACAGCCTACACAATGGAAAAAGATCTTCACCAACCCTACATCTGACACAGGGCTGATCTTTTTTTGTTTGTTTTTTGGGATAAGGTTTCTCTGTGAAAATTTTTTTAAAGAAAAGAAAAAGTGGGTTCAAGAAAATAGTGGATTTCAGTGGTATACAAATGTATATACCATCTTTATTTTCTATATTTGTACAGCTTCCTAATAATTGTATTAGAAAAAAAAGTGAGCATGGTAGACTAAGAAAAGTTGAAAGTGTTTTATTCATAGAGCTTGGAGGATCTGGGAGGAGTTGGAAGGAGAGAAAAGTATGGTCAAAATATATCGTCTGAAAAAATTTGTTCAATAAAAACACAACTTATGGGTTTAATTGAAGAAAGTAAGCTATTAAGTGCATGAATAAAAACATAAACAAAACCTTTTAAGTGTGAGAGATCTGATATGAAACACACACACACACACACATTGTATTAGAAGCAAAAATCAAAGCAGTCCTCAATTGATGAGAGAGAGGGTGAAGGGGTGGGGGGGTTGTATGATTTCCCATTTATCTCTTTGAGGAAAACATTCTGCTCTGTGCAGAATGTCTAATAATCAATCACATTTTAGAACACCTAATTTATCTTATTTTCCTACCTACATTTGCATAGTTCATTGTCCTATCCACTTATACATCTTGGAAGAAATGAGACAGTGTCACAAAGTTCAAATCAAATTAACAGATAATTTCTAAATACATTATTCTGCGCTAGAAATCAAAATTACTATAACCTCTTTCAAAATAGTTTTATTAATTCTCTAAGACTTTCATAGAATGTATTTTGATTTGAGAATGTCATAGAATTAAAGTTATATTCACCCCGACTCCTCCCTTTTTTCCTCCCAGATGCAGCCCTAATTCCCATCATCCTCCCCAACTTCTTCTCCTTTTTTTAGTAACCCATCAACTCCAATTTGTGTTGTCCGTATGCTTTTGGGTGTATATACAACTAGAGGGTCACACCACTAAAGAAAACTAACTCTTCCTACCCCAGAAGCAATCAGCTATCTATAATTCTGCAGTTAGGGAGGGGTAAGGGCTCATAAGCCTGTTTCCTTCTCCATGCTAAAATGTTGACTGGCTTGATTTTGGGCAGGTCTTATTGGGCAACTACAGCTGCTGTGAATTCATGAATTTGATGGTCTTGTCATGTACAGAAGATACTGTTTTAGTCTTGTCCTCCCCAACCTCTGGAGGTTTTAGGATCGTGCTACTTCCTCTTCCAAGATGATGCTGGGGCCTTGGAGAGGAGTGTTATATAGATGTTCTATTTGTGATTGAGTATCCCACAACCCATTAATCTCTGATTTTGTCCAGTTGTGAGTTTCTGCATTTACCACCTTCCACTCCAAAAACAAAACAAAAACAAAAATCCTCTGGGCAGACCTGAGAGCTGCATTAATCTATGGATAGTGATTAATAATATTTAATTTATTCTTTATGTTTATGATCTAGTCCTGGTCGACATTGTCTTCTTGTTTTCCAGTACAGTCTCTTTTATTCCGACCAGTGCTTTCTTCCCACCTCCTTAACATTGTCCTTTTAAACATGTGTAGTCTGTGGCCCTCTGTCAGAAGAGTAACGTCTAATAAGAGAAAAACTAGCAGCAAACAATAATGAATGTCTTACAAAATATGCAAAGGAGTGCTGTGTTGGAGACTGACAGCTACCCACGCCTTGCCTGTGATTTTTGTCTTCTTAATAACATCTGCCTGTTTTATTGGTTCAGTGTTCTCAACCAAACTTAGCATTAGAAACAAATTTGCAGCTAATATGCTTTGTGTGGTGCTGGTGTTGATGAAATGGGTGTTAAAGCTGTTAGGATGAATTCTTAGGAAAGCTTGTCTTCCCTTTTGTCCTCCCTCTTAACTTCTGGAACTTGAGCAAGATGGTCAGGACTACACACTACTGTTTCAGATAATGAATCAATCAAAACCGAGTGCTTAAAAACACCAATAAAATAAAATGAGAAGCCCAATTGACTTAAGGCCATATTGTTTGGAAAAAATAAACAGTGACATTGCATAACTAGATTATTAGCACAGGGTAACAAGGAGATGTGATTCTGTCATAGGACTCTGGCCTGACCCTAAAGGGTATGCTACCATTAAAATTCAGAGAGAAGAAATAAACACTTTTATAGGGTATTTTAGTAGCATCAGAGCTAAATCGAAAAGATTAAATAGTATTTTATAATAGGGCAAATGCTACAGAACTCCATGAGAAGATTTTAAAGATCAAGTTGTATTTGCAGTATATCAAATTTAATGGAAACTGAATAGCAGCTTCCTGCTGAGTTTGGCACACATAGCCTCCATTAAAAGGCCCTGAGCCTTCATGCATAAATCTTCCTATCAGAGACATAGAACAAAACCAGTATCTTCATTATGGCCTTGCCTACATTTGGTACACCTTAATAACTTTAGTAGCATCAAATATCCAATCATTCACAGGCAATCCTACATCATGTGCTTTTCAATGATTTTCATTTTATATGTCTTATATCTCACTGTAGATGATAAACTTCCTGAAATCAGAGGCAATCTTTAAACCCTAGAGATCTTCATGACTTTTGACAGCATACAGGCTTACTCATGAAAATTGCTGAAGAAGATGGATAAAGGTGCTTACTTCCAAGTCTGAGGATATAAATTTGATCCCTGGGACCTACAAGGTGGAAGGACAGAATGGATTCCTGCAAGTGTTCTCTGGCCTCGATACACACACCATAGCAACACACACACACACACACACACACACACACACACACACACACACACACAAAACACACACGTAATAATTTTTGAAAAATAGAATCCTCAAAAATGACTTTATAAAAAGGTCTAACCTGGCTTGCTTACTGGGTCACTATTAGAACAGAAAATAGATTAGTGAGTAGTTAGCAATTTTAAAGTGTCTATAAGTTTATAACAGGCTTCGTATTCATGACCGTAAATACTTTTGAAATAACTTAATGTTTTTATCACTGTGCTGTTTTTATTAAATTAATATGTTTTGCAAGTCCCACTGAAGAAGTATATTAAGCATGCAAATAATGATAATACAAGTGAGAACTGCTGGTGCAGGAGCCAGGTGAGGTTCCAGGAGACCTAGTGATGCCAAAATATGACCACATTTTACTGGGATATGTCTGCTGAGAGGATGAAAGTTGCTGGAAGTCAGGAATAAAAGGCATTACAGACAGACCAAGCAGTATGTGTAAGACATATAGAGCTGAGGCAGCATGATGGGTCCAAATACAATTTGATGTAGGTACAGGGCATGGGAAGTATGGAGCTCAGAAAACATAAAACTGGAGAATTTCCTAGAGGCCAAAAACTACATCTTCCTAGTAGCCCCAGCATTTCTATGTGTTCTGTTCTGTGGGTAAAGAAAAGTTACTAAATGATTTTAAGCAAAGGATTTCCATGTTCAGATCTACAAATTGGAAATAATTCTGAATGGAGTGTCACAAATTTTTCAGGGAAAAAAATAAGTTATAAGAGCAGAGTTGAACTGCTAACTATGGAGGTCTATGATTCTGCAGTTCATTGTTTCCCTTTTATTAAACATAGATTCTTTTCTCATACAACACAATCTGAATACAGTTTCCCCTCCGTCTATTCCCCCAGGGTCCTCCCCACTTTCTCTCCCACTCAGATCTACTCCTTGCTGTCTCTCATTAGAAAAAAAAAAAAAAATAGGCTTCTGGGAGCCAAGAGCAAAGCATAACAAAGTAAATTATAATGCAAAACAAAAGAACTTAGGTGTTTAGAGAGCAGTTAGGAATTATGCTGGTTCAGAAAAGTAGAAGTCGCAGGTTATCCTCTGGGATCCATGACCTTCCCCACCACAGGGAGTTAAATTTACAGTATCCTGAATGAATTCCTTCCTGTCCTAAATTCAATTATGTGTGTGTTGGTTACCTCAAGGATGTAAATGTCACCACTGCACCTGTCAGAAGAGCTTGCCCTACCAGTCATCATTGTGGCATTACAGCAATACAGGAATATTGGCCACTTTACTCCATTGGTGCTATGCATGGTACCTCCCAAGACCATGAGAGCAAGTTGTCATTGTAGAGGCTTCCAGGTCAGATCCAGATCAATTCTTCCAGATCTTGTGTCCAACACATGTGGTGTCCTCTTCCAAGGGCTATTACATGTTTTTTGTTGTTTTTTTTTTCTAGAAGTCATCAAGAGTGATAACAGTAGCCTATATTATTTTGGGGGGGGGGTGTATCTTGGACTTCCCTCACCAAAAATTTGAAAGGAGGTTGTCCATGTCTGCACTGTGGTTTTTGTTAGATCATTTATAACTTGAGGAAGGGAGCATTGTCACTGTAACTGGAGTAACTTCGTGTGTGTGTGTGTGTGTGTGTGTGTGTGTGTGTGATAGAGAGAGAGAGAGAGAGAGAGAGAGAGATTATATGCACTTTTTAAGTATCTATAAAGCTATTCCCCGTGGCTCTTTCAAACATCCTTAGTGTTATTTAACCTTTCTCCTTCTCTGTCCATCTCTGCTGTCATCCCCCTTCCCTCCCTAGGGAAGTTTCTCCAACCTGTGGTTCCATTTCAACTTTTGTAGAAACTGTACACTATTATTTTTGCAAAACACTTTATATATGTATGATATGAAAGTAAAGGCAAACTGTCTAGAGGAGCAACAAGAAGTATGAGAAATAGGAAAAGGAAAAGGGGGTACTGGAGTATAGAGAGAGAATGTGTTCAATGGTGGGTGGGTGAGTTATCTGTGTGTGTGTGTGTGTGTGTGTGTGTGTGTGTGTGTGTGTGTGTGTGTGTTGTATCTGATATACATAGGGGTAAACATGTCTGAATATATACAATGGAAATTTTGCTTGGTTTCTAAAAATAACAAATACAAAAGCTGCACATTTAAATCTTTAGGGTGGAAATCTTTCCTGGTGTTTTAGGAATAAAACTAAGTACAGTAACAAGAACAAACATTTTTAGGATTTTAAAACAATGTATCTCTACCCCTCAATGAAGAAAGAAGAAAAAAACCAGAGTCACAAAATACCAATATCTGGTAAGTAAAACTAGGTTTTAATCTTCTTATTGGCTTAACTATCCTCATCCTATGACAGTAAAACAGAAAACTATAAAATTTTCAAATACAATTTTCAACTGTCCTTTTCTTCTTTAAAAAATATAAGTGGCATTTACACTCATTCTAAGGGCCATACAAAACCTCAATAATAATCAAATATAAAAGACATTTTATGTTTTTTTAAAAACATAGTGGTGTTTGAACATATATTATGACCTTTTCTCCATAAAAGCTTATTACACCATAATAGGATATTCATGACTGGAGGATATGAGTAAGACATCAAGGCAAGCTAGAGCTTTGCTGTTTCCTTTCCAACAACTGTCTCTGTAGTGCAGTGCTAATGTACTTTTTGGGAAAATGCCAATGATGATACTATGATGTTTTCCCTATGTTTCTTAAAAATACATTAGTAATATATCTTTTCCCCTTATAAAAGTAGGTATATATCATTCTTACAGTGAAATAATCAAGTCTTTGTGAAATCTACAGAAACACTTCAGCTCTACTTTTAGCAGACTAAGATGATAAGTTGCTTAACCTTACAGCCTGTTTCTTTAATAGCAAAATGAAGGGGCTAGTAAACACCTGTGTTAATTTTATTAAATGATATATTATTCATTGAGTGTGTAACAGTGCCTGGCACAGGTTAACTGTACACTGCATACAATGACTCCATTTATAAATGCATGTGTTATTATAAAATCTTTTTCAAATGTGATATCTCTGTTAGAGAGAGATATATATTTCCATAAAGCCCTTGTCAGCTCATCATTATAGCTTTTAAAGTTAAATTTTAGGGAAGTAATATGTCATATACATTGAGAATTCTGCTATAGAGTGCTATGCAGGTTCCCAGGAATCTACAACGATGACCCCCACCATAGACTACCGGCAATAGTCGAGAGGGTGCCTGAGCTGACCTACTCTGGTGTTTGGATGGCTGAACACCCTAACCTTCATCATAGAACCCTCATCCACTGACTGAAGGAAGCAGATGTAGAAATCCATGGTCAGGTCCCAGGCAGAGCTCCAGGAGTTCAATCGATGAGAGACAGGAGGGATTCTATGAGCAAGAGATATGGAGACCATGACTGGAAAAAGTACAGAGACAACTAGCCAAACTAGTGGAAGCACATGAACTGTGAACCAATAGCTGAGGAGCCCCCATGGTACTGGATTAGACCCTCTGGAAAAGTGAGACAGTGGTTCAGCTTGAACTGTATAGAGGGCTATTGGTGAAATTATTAAGGCCACTCCACGTAGTTAAAAGGGAGGTTTATTTTGTGGGGTAATTTACAAATGAAGGGATAGGTAGGTTGTAGGGTCTGGCAAAGGTATGGCACAGTCCAGCGGTGTTCTCTGGAGAACTCTGCTTGGTCTACCTCCAGCGTCCAGGATCCCAGAACCAAGAGAGAGCTCTCCTCTCCATCCTGAGTCTTCAGCTTCCTCCCTCAGCCCCGCCTTGTGGGCGTGACCATTACCGAAGCCTCAATGGGGATTGGAACTTCCAGGCCAATGCAGGGATGGCTACCCACTACAGGGGGCCCCAGAGAGTGGGATCGGGACCTGTTCCTAGTGCATAAGACAGCTTTTTGGAACCTAGTGCCTATGGTGAGACACTTTGCTCAGCCTTGATGCAGGGAGGAAGGGATTGGACATGCCTCAACTGAATGTACCAGGCTCTGCTGACTATCCATGGGAGACCTTGCCTTGGAAGAGGCAGGAAAGAGGGGTGGGTTGGGGGGGATGTTGGGGGCGGGAGGAGGGAGGACAGGGGAATCTGTGGTTGGTGTGTAAAATGAATAGAAAATCTCTTAATAAAAAAGAAAAAAATTCTGCTATTCCCAAACCTCTGCCTTGAGTTTTGTGTAGATTTGTAACTTCAAACTTTAAAATTTGTTTAAATTTTTTATCTATTGCCCAAAATTGTCTTGTTTATAGTCCAATGAGGTATAAACAGATTATTTCACTATGAAAGGTAACTGTACCCTAGGTTACATGACTTTTTAAGGGTAATAAGAATGTAAGATCACCAGATATGAAGTCAGAAACAGAAAAACATTTGCAATAACCTACAGAAAAGAAAGATGACCTCATATATTGGCATTGTCATGAAAAGATTACAAATACTATATTTATAAAACATGAAGAAATATGCAATAAACTCAAATGTTGCCTGTAGGATATGGGAAGCTAATTTAAGTGACATGGGTTTTAAAAAACAGCCAAGAACTGTTAAAAAAATTAAAATTGTACAATTGTAGAATATAGTTTTCAATTACATTTAGAAAATTAATATACACTGTACCAAAAGCATTTGTCAACAAACCTCAAAGGCTGGAATCACACAAGAAGCAGAAAAGGGCTCGAGTTTTTTTTTTGCTCCTGGAGCTTTGCCATTGTTTTGTAACTTTCTCTAGACAAGAAACGTGAACACTGTGCAACACACTGTTAAGGTAGATTATTTTGTTATGTGAGTGTTCTGTGTGATTTACAGATGTTTTTTGGTTTTGGGGGGTTTTTTTTTGGTTTTTTTGTTTGTTTGTTTGTTTGTTTTTTTGTTTTTTTTTTTTGAGCTGAGGATCAAACCCAGGGCCCTGTGCTTGCTAGGCAAGCACTCTACCACTGAGCTAAATCCCCAACCCTACAGATGCTTTTTAATAGATACAAAGCCAACGAAGACAGTACTCTGACTAAGATGCCTTTATTCGGGTGACTACTCAGAAACTAAAACCTAGAAAAGAGTTTTATCCTCAGAAATTGAGAGAGAGCCTGAACTATTCCCTGAAGTGACAGGATAAGATAGGCATCCTCTTCGTCAGACAAGAAAGCAACTCCAACAATTTCATATTCCATTGCTGATGCTTAATTAACCTTCTGCTAATTCAGCTCACTCAAATTATATGTCAATTAATCAACTGAGTTTTTGCAAATATTTGACTCCATCTTGCTACTTAGCTAACAACTGTCAATCAATTACCCCGGTCAGTGATGTAACTCAGGACAGAGCACCTTCTCTGCAAAACTGAGCCCTAAGTTCAATTCTTATTACCACAGCAGGTGACAGGGAGAGGCAGGAGGATTACTGACACATAGTCAGAGCCCTTAAATATTTTTGTACCATTCCAACCATGTGACAATTAATTTCCTTTCAATTCAAACACTGATTATAATATTTAGAAAGAAGTGATTACATTGTAAATGAAATAAGGAACACCATCTATGCCTCTACATATAGAGACTTTGGAGGGAAAAAAATCCATAAAAATGTAAAAATTTCCAAGAAACACTAAAATATAAATTACTGGATGACGTCATTAACTCATAAACGGTTTTTTGTTTGTTTGTTTGCTTGCTTGCTTTGTTTTGTTTTATTTTTATCTCAAATTGCTTCCTTTTTATTTGGGAGTCCATTTCTCTTTAAAGAGTTGCTATAAGAGAGATGAAATACAATCTGAAGAGCACTAAGGGTTTGTTTTTGTTTCTTTCTTCCTTTAAAATCAAACTGTTAGGTGAAGGTAGTGAAATGCTGTGTGTACTCATGTTGTTTTCATCCTTTGCACCCAGACGGGACTTTGACTCATAGGAAGTAGCAGGTACTGCTTGTTGAATGGTAGATTCTGTGTATTAATAGTGTACAATCACTAAGGCAAAAATCATCTTACTCTATTGGTTTTCTATAAACATTGCTTAATTTTTGAAGCCCAGAACATGACAGCCCTTTGAACCTGAGTTCAAAAACAGCGGAACCCATCAAATCTTATATTTGCTCATGTGTACTTCTCTTGAAATTTCCTAAGGTTTGTTTTGTTTCTTTCCTGTTTAGAGGAGGGCGTGTCGGACTTCTTTTATTTGATTGAACCCAGACGCTTGTGCCCCAGTGAACTATCATCACTCTTGGCTCCTCTCATGAAGTTTAAAATAAACATGTGGTTAATGTTTTGCCCAGGCAATTATGAAATCTGACTTTTAAAAGTCTACACAAATGATATCCAAATACAGCTGCCAGGAGGGCTCACATGTGAAACAGGACAAGACCTTAGTTGCACTGGCTTGCCCTGTACACTGTTTTGAATGAGTTACTTACAAATTAGCTTATTTCATTCACACTTCTCCACAGCTAACGTGACAGGCAATTTTTAAAGACAGGAAATGTGTGACTCTATTTTCAACTTTTTAAAGTATTTCACAATGGAAGGCATCACCCCCTGTGTTTCTGCAGCTGTTTTGACTACGTTTTTTTTTTTTTTTTTAGAGTCCTATATACTTATCTCTTGCCTATGACTTTCATGAATAGCATTGATGGCCAAATTGGCATTTGCAGTGTCTCTGAGGACAGAGTGACATCTTTCATCCATTTTACAGACAAGTCAAGGGACATCAAGAAGAGACAGAGGGCCTTCACTCTGGGTGAGCCCATCTCTGGCCTTTCTGGCCTCTGGCTAGGCACCTGCAGATGCTTCTTATCCAGCTTCTCTCTTTGTACTCTCTCCTACAAGCTGAACTTACAGAAGGAAACATTGGGATCTAGTACTCATCGAAGGTTTTTTGTTTGTTTGTTTGCTTTTTTTTTTTTTTTGCTTTATACAATACCCAGGATTTTTAAGCAGGTCAGCAACTGTTTACAGTTCAGTTTTGTACTATGTATGACCTGTGCTTACTCTGCTCTTGACTTTATCTGACCCTACATCTGAGAACGGGAACCAGCATGGGATCCTGGCGAGAGCTCTGTGCAGGCTGTGGTCGGAGTTCCTCTTCCTACAACAGACAGCAGCAATGAAACTGTCAGCTTTCCTTCCTGGTTTCCAAAAATCCTCCCTGTGGAAAGCCCTGAGAAATCAGAATTCGCAAAGG
The DNA here is from genome assembly GCF_903995425.1 of Onychomys torridus. Taxonomy (NCBI): domain Eukaryota; kingdom Metazoa; phylum Chordata; class Mammalia; order Rodentia; family Cricetidae; genus Onychomys; species Onychomys torridus. The sequence continues at coordinate 83,969,552 of NC_050449.1, forward strand.
GAAACCCCCATGTGTCTGCCATTGTTGATGGTTACCTTCAGGCTCTAAAGCGGCTTCATCACTTCCTGGGGCTGCGCTGTTGTGAGAACAAACCACCTCCAATGACTCACGCCTCTCTCCCACCTGCTTTCACTTGACACTTCATTCACCTTGATTAGGAAAAGGAGGTGCAAATACTCACCACAAAGTACGCCTCTGATTAGTTTGGTGAATGTTTCACACCTCTCATTAGTTTGGCAGGTAGAACACATTTTCTGCGCCTCCTCGTTTTTTTTTGGGGGGGGCGGGGGGTTGCTTCACTTACGTCTTCACTTACATTAAGATAAATGTCAGTCTGTGGAATTTGCTTTATTCTCAAACTGAAACATTGCAGAATAATTAAGGAATGTGTATCTTTTTTACTATGCCTTGTTTCATTATCAAGGGATGGAATTTTTATATTAAAAATACACTGAGTAATAAAATTCTGAGTAACTGTAACCTCTGAAATATTAATAAACTTACAAAATGATTTACTTACCTGAAACTAACTGAAATATAAAGCCTCGCTAACTTGTTTACATCAATGATTGTTTTAATGGGAGGGGCTTCGTTTATATGAAAAAGCCTGATTTGTGAGTTCGGTCTTCTACAAACCGGAAGGTTCCTTTAAGGGGCATGTTTATTCAAGAATTTGGTTTAATTGCTAATTCAGTACTGGGTTTTTTGTTTGTTTGTTTTGTTTTGTTTTGTTTTGTTTTGTTTTTTAAGGTACTTAAAATTCACTAATGTTTTATGTAATGAAGTATTATATAGGTTAATGACTATCTAATGGATATAAAGTTATTACAAATACCATTATTGTACGTCCCTGCTTGTTTTTGTCTCTGAATCCAGCGAACCTCATTCTGCATTCGTTACTTCTTTTGGCTTATGGGAACGAGTCTCATTTTTCCAAGCTCCTTGATAACTTTGTATTTAACAAGAAAAAACAAAACCAGGTATCTAATTTAAATGATTGCTCTGTCATTTTCTAGCACTCTGTTTCTGCCTCACACACTTGAAACTCAATACCATACATTTCAAAATGAAAATTCAAATTGCCTGAACCCTTCTTTGCCAAGTGTCTCTACTCTGACAGGAAAGTGGTGTGGTGGAGCCAACACTGTCCCTGCCTGGGGGTTACTAGTGAGAGGGACGGCCCATAGTGCCATGATGAAGAGCCATAGCAGTGACCAAGGAAGCTTAGCCAAGGTCAACTTTTAAACCAAAATTAAAAATTGAGGTAGGTCCTGCTCATGCACCAAGGACAGGTCCCGGTCCCACTGCCTGTTGGGTGGATTGGGGGCGGGGGAGGCTGGGGGGGGGGGGAGGAGGACAGAGAAATCCGTGGCTGACATGTAAAATTAAATTAATTATAAAATAATTTTTAAAAATTAAAAATTGAGTTACAGAGGTAGATAAGAATTTCATAATAATTGAGATAGGTAAGAAATATTAGATGTCCATATTTAAAAGAGAAAACAGCCTTTGCCACACATCCATTCCATGTCCTATAATGAAATGAAGAGGAACAATATTGGCTTAGCTTTATAATAACCTTGATGGCAAGGCCCTGAGACACGAAATGAAAATACTAAAACAAGGATGTTTTTCACTGTAATTTTTGGTGTCTCATCCCAAGAACTTTGCATGAAGAAATAAGATCTTAAAACAGGGAAGAAAGTAGCTCCTTGAAACATTCTTTCACTGATTCTGAAGTGGACTGAATATTGATTTCACAGAGGTATCAGACAGAACAGAAAAGGGTTCAAAAACTGAGAGGCTTTCGTTTTGTGTTCTTGAAAACTGGACCCCAAAACTTCAGTGAGTCAACAGGAAAACTGTGGCTGGGCAAAAGTCCGTAGAGCCCTTTCCTCAACAGGGCAATGAAGCTAAATGAGCTCTTGTGAAATAATCTTATGAAAAGTGTGTGGATATGCCGCTCAACTGGGTTTAAGAGGTGCAGCATCCATAGACTCTCACCTGAAATACTGCTGAGGAGCAAACTGCCACTGTCATAGAACCATCATCTTTCAACTGAAATGTCCAGCATAGACATAGAAAGGCATCTTCAGACTTCCAAATCTCATCCTGGAAAGAGAGAAGCACTAATCTTACCAGAAAAGTGTATTATTACTATTATTAACCATCTATGAATACACGGTCATTTACCACTTGGTAGTTATCAATAAGCTTTACTTTCCGACTTTTTTGATGGAAAAGGTTACTTACATGTGAGTCATTTAAGTGATTAAAATGAGACTAGCATAACATATAACACATTAATTCTTCAAATAATTTCCTGCTGTGTGATGAGCATTCTTCTCTTGCCCTTACTGGTGATTTTCATGGGTTGTTTTACTTACAAAAAGTTAAATGTATGTTATTATCTCAAGAGCAATTGCATCTTTTTAAATATTAAAAATGAAAATCCAACTCGGACATAGCAGCACACATAGAGTCGCAGAGCTTGGATTGCTGAGGCAGGAAGATTATGCATATAAGGCTGCCTGGGCTACATTGTAAGACCTTCTCTCAAAACAAAACTAGAAGACACAGAGAAATAAAAGACCAAACACAAGCATTTTACTTTTCATTATAAACTGCAGACAATTAAATATTTTTAAATTAACCAAATTAAATATTCAATTAAAATTCAACTAAATGATTTAACTAAATTAAAATGAGTCCGAATTGTAAGAGTAAAGAACTCTTCAATGGGTGTAGATTGAAAAGCTTTGGCATTTTTGAAACCAGTAGATCAGTAGAACAGTACAAATTGTCTATCAGAAGAACAATGTATTCTATTGTTGTTTGTTTGTTTGAGACAGAATTTCCTTTGGAGATGGGCTGCACTTCAATTTACCTTCCCCCAAACTCTGGAGTGCTGGGTTTAACACTACCCACACCTGGCTAAAGGTTACATTCTTTTTTTTTTTTTTAAGATTTATTTATTTATTATGTATACAGTGTTCTGTCTGCATACCAGGAGAGGGCATCAGATCTCATTACAGATGGTTGTAAGCCACCACGTGGTTGCTGGGAATTGAACTCAGGACCTCTGGAAGAGCAGCCAGTGCTCTTAACTGCTGAGCCATCTCTCCAGCCCTAAAGGTTACATTCTAATATTGAAAATTTGTGTAAAAGCTAGCCTTGAGTAATAAAAATAATTTGGTGTATCCCCATATATCTGAGATCTGAGCAGAATTATTTACACACAACTTATTTTTGTTATGTATCAGTTTCTTTCTAGATCCTGATCTTATTTTACCAAGCTTGATCAAAAGAAAAATTCTAAACTGTCCAAAAATCTAATATACCCTCAAACTACAAGAGTTTTTCATCCATCATTCATATAGTATGTGGTTCAGAAAAGAAATTAAAAGCAAAATCTTTAAATTATCTTCAATCAATTAGTAGTATCTACAAAGTACTAGGCATTGTATTAATTGCTCTCCAAACAATAGTTACTTTCATATTTTCCTAATGCTATGGCTTGATCCTGTGATAAACTTCTTCAATAATGGGTTCTTGTATTTATTGTCCCTCTATTCTTGAGTCAGGACAGTGTGGTCTCCATCATCACATTCAAAGGACTTTTTCATAGTAATTTTCAATAACTTAAAAAGCAAAACCTCAAATTAAGAATACACCCTTAAGACAAGACCTAGCAATTCCAGTCCCAAGTATTTAACCAAGGAAAATAAAGAGGTATGTCCTAAAACACCATTACAAGTTATTCATAGGAGTTATATCCAAAATAGCAAAAGCTGAGAAGCCCACACGTTCAATAAAAGAAGGCTATTAACAAGTGTACATTCATACAATGTGGAACACAAAAAGTATAAACTGAAAAAATATGAACTGCTTCTAGATGGATTAGTAAGGCTGACTTTCACATACTTCATGAGGAGATAAAGAACCAAGATTCTGAAGAATGATACTCTGACTACATTTACATGAAGTTCTAGAAAAAAAAACAGGAGGTAAGCCACTGTGAAGGCCATCTGAGAAGCATTTGCCTCCATGATGTAAGGAAGTTTAGAGAGGGCAATATCTGCACTACCTAAATTGTTCTATATCCTAATAGGGTCAAGTAACTCAACCACAAAACCTTCGACCCACAACCTGTCTGGCCTGCAAGATGGGCTGGGGCAAAAGTGGCTCAGAGCTTGTAGGTGCAGCCAACCAAGGACTGGTCTAACTTGATCAAGGCCCTAGTCAGAAAAGGGAGCCCATGCCTTACACTGCCTGCATGGCCAGGATCTGAAACCTGGATGTCTCAGGGACCTAGGATAGGCCCAAACATGACTACACCCCCCCAAAAAGTTAATGCAATGATTCCTAACAATATTCTGCTATACTCTGGACAAATCCAGATACCCACAGCCAAACATTAGGTGGAGCTGGGGAACCCAAGGAAGAGGGGAAGGAAGAATTTTAGAATCCATAGGGTTTGAGGACACCCAGGAGAACATGGTCCACAGAATCAACTAAGCAGAGCTCAGAGGCTCACAGAAACTAAAGTGGCAATCAAGGAGCCAGCATAGGTCTGTGGCTAGGTCTTCTGCATACATGCTGTGGTTGTTTAGCTGGGCTGTTTTTTTTTTGGGGGGGGGGGGTTCTTTTCTCTTTTTTTTGTGGTACTCCCAACAGTAGTAGTGGGGGATATCTCTGACTCTCTTTCCTGCTTGTGAGACCCTTTTCCTCCTATTGGGTTGCTTCATCCAGCCTCAATATGAGGGTTTACGCCTGGTCTCATTGCATCTTGTTATGCCGTGTTCAGTTGATATCATGGGAGGCCTGCTCTTTCTAAAGGGAAATATAAAGGAGCAGTGGATCTGGGAGTGAGGGGAAGAGGAAGTAAGACTGGGAGGAGGGGAGGGAGGGAAAACTGCTGTTGGGATGTTTTATATGAGAGAAGAAAGAAAAAGACAAAAGAAGAGCGAGAGACTGTAAGAGCCACAGGAGATGGATGACTGCAGTGGAGCAGGTGGTGCTTTCTGGACACAACAGAACAATTGCAAAAACTCACAGTAGTTATGACAGCATGCACAAGACCTGTGCCAGACAAAATTCCAGCATGGAGGTAAGAGCTAAGCATGAAATTCCACCCATAATTGGGGAACTATTGGTATTTAATACCTTCCAGGGAAGGAGAATGAGTGTTCTTCAAGGTTGTGGACCCTGAGAAGTCAGCCATGTTCCAGTGGACGGCCCCACACCCAAGAGTATGTATGTAAGCAGCCCTAATTGGACTTGCTGAGTTTGTGGAGAGGGGAGTGAGAACACAAAATTGGGTGAGTATGGAATGGTAGTGAGTGAGTGTGGAAGGAGCTGGAGGGGGTGTGAATATGATCAAAATACAATGTACAAAATTCTCGAAGAATAATCTTTTAAACATCACAACAAATCAAAAAGAGTTACTAGCATGTTGTTTGAAATCTGAAATCCAATAAAAGAATTGAAAATAATAAGACAACTAACAAAATTGGTCCAGAGAGAAATGGAATGTAGGGGCTAGTGACAGCCAACTCACATCTCTTATGCTGAAAGACAGTTGACATTTTCCCTGGTTGATAAATCAGAAAATTAGGTACCTGCATAATATTTATCTGTGATTGAGCTAAACAGGGGAGAAACTTAGATGCACTTAAAAGGTCTCCTTCTGGGGGAAGAGAGTGAAGACAGGAAAGTGGATTGCACATGTGTGTGATTTTTTTTTTTTTTACTATTTAATTTCTTTACCTTCTTAATACTTTGATTATAAGGGTAAAATCCTTGGTGTTCCTCAAATGTTGTATTAAAGATAATGCTTTTTTCTAAACTTAATATTACCACTAAAACAGTTTCCAGGTATATTTGAAAATGATAAGTAGAAATTTCCATCCATGTTTGCAGCTGCACCTGAGATGCACACTGGATATCATTGTTAACCTATGAGTGTCTCTGTGTTCTTGTGCTAGAGACCTTACCTTGGAACAATCATGCTGGGTAACCACTTCAAGAAGCACATTTTCTGAGGACAACATTTAGGCAAAGGTATGAATGCTTGTAGAGCAACAGCCAAACCACTGTACTGGCGGCAAAAGCCACTGTACTGATGGCAAGGAAGAACAATCCTCCTCCTGAGCTAGGAGGATGAGTAAGGTGAATTTCTTTCTCCACCAAAACAAGCCAAGACCAGAAGAGACAGAAAAATGGGTTCCAGGTGAGAATTCTCTCAGGGAGTTTTATATGACACAAAAGAAGGCAAAACACATTCATTTTCCTTTCCTCCCAGCTGTTCTAATGGCCTGAAGTGCTGCTGTCCTGCTCATATGCATCTGCTTGCAGACTGGCATCTGCAGAGGATTGCCTCCAGGTGTTGGATGAAAGTAGCTCCTGAAAGTCAGTGCAAGCTGGAAGCCTGGCTTCCAGGAACAGGTGCTAGCCTGTGGAAACCTGCAGATCTATGCAAGCTTATTTTGAGAAATGAAGTAGAAATCAAGTTTCTAAAACAAAAAAAAAGGTGTAATTTAAAGGTGATAAATATTTATAGGACATTTTATGGTTAGAACATGTTTAATAAAGCTTCTGTGTGGTTCAAGAATAAAACCGTGTGTTCTGTTTCCTCTCAAGGAAGAAATGATCTGTCATTTATGCCAGACATTTTGTAGTTGCTATGACAACTGGACTAGATGCTGAGAACTTAGTGATCCCCAAGAGACAAATCCATTTAGGATGAAGCAACTATGGAACACTCAAAGACTGAATGATGCTAGGAATGACTAAGACATATTTTCCATATGGGACTTTTTCACCTTGTTTTTTTAATGTTATAAAATTGATGAAATAAAAAAGTTACATTACAAATATCTGAGTGGCCTTATATCTTGAAAAATAGTTCTCCAAAGAACATTCTCAAAATGGAATGGATTTAGCTAGAGAGAATAAAACTAGATAGCTGACTTTTTCATTAAAGAGAAATGGACATCACTTCTATGTATGACCTTGTTGTCCCACTGAAGGGGCTCTTACACTAACTCTCTATTCTATCACACGTTCTAGTAGAGTTAATTAATCAAAAAACACAATAGTATTTAAATTCATACTTGTTTATCTACTCATGGTTACTTATACTGTTTTAAGAGTGAGATCAGACTATCACAAAAAAACAGTATCTTTATTTTTTAATCCATCTTCCATAATAAATATTAGGTCTTTTGACAATACCAGATTTTTTCATTTATATTACTATTCATATATTGTATATTTTTTCATATATTTCATATATTTAGTTTTCATATCTTTTATTTATTTACTCTACTAGCTCAGAGCAGGACAAAATATTCAAAGCAAGACAGACCCTGGCCCTAACTTCAAAAATCCTAGGATCTGAGTAGGGTGATAGGACATATATTAACCAATAATGTAAACACATAAGATGTGTTAAGGTATGAGAACCTGGAATAACTGTGTCAATGTATGAGAATCTATAGGTTCATGAAGAAGATAGAGTTTAAGAGGAAACAGTGTTATAGAAAGTCTTAAATTATTAGTGTATGGTTCCTATTTTTTATAAAAGAGCTAAATAAAATAGGCAAATAACAACTTACATGAAATTAAACATTAGTAAAAAAGGAATGTGTTCTTACCAAAACTATAAAGCAGGAAGCAGGCCATGTCATAATTGTCACTATTCACCCATGAGATACTCTTTCATACCAACAAAAACTGAGAGAGTCTATGGACAAATGAAGAATAAAAATTATACTTTACAGTAGTAAAAATGTTGTATTGCTACCGGCATCTGGAATGTGTTAAGTATTGTATTTTAGGTATGTTTTTTCTCAGCTACTCAGCACAGCAATCCTATTGAATAAATGCTATTATTCTTCCCAATTTAGAGTTAAGTAAATTGAGATATCTCAACAAAGGGGTAAAGTCAGAATTACAATGTAAACACTTAGATCAAGAACTCAGAGGTCATTGAGCCACAACATTCTACAGTGGAATACACACACACACACACACACACACACACACACACACACACACACATATATATAATTTTAGGCTCATCCATTCATCTGAAAGAAAGAGCAAAACGCCAAGAATGGCACATACAAAATGCTTAAAATGAAATTTTCATCCAACAATAAAAAAAAAGACATGTATGGAGTAACAAAACAGAATTGAGAGCCTCAAAATAACCTGAGCAATAAAAAAAAAAAAAAAAAAACCTTAACGTACAGCATTGCAATGCAATGAATTAAGAAAATTGTGCTCAGGGTTGGAAATTTAGCTCAGTGGTAGAGCACTTGCTTAGCAAGCACAAGGCCCTGGGTTCGATCCTCAGCTCAAAAAAAAAAAAAAAAGAAAAAAGAAAAAAGAAAATTGTGCTCAAGGAAGCCAAGTATATATTGAAAACCCTGCCAATATGGTGGCTGAGGCAGAAAGATTCCAAGTTCGAGACCAGCTGGGGAAACTTAGTAATATACTATCTCAAAAATATAGTGTGTATCAGATTTAAGATATGAAGCAAATACCAACTGTCAGCAGCTGTTACTTTCATGCTTTAATTGTATACATATTTGTCATGGTCTCTCCATACTGTTATGTAGCTTTAAGAAACTTTAACAGTTCTAGAAGTTCAGTGGTGGTTTTTCAATGCTACTATATTTGTGCATACACACTCAAAAACATGTTTCATGGATCCTTCAACCACAGTAAGGTTACTATCTACTATGTAGATTGATCATGTCTTCTGAGTATTTAAATACACATACTTCCTACCTCACGTCATTCACTCAGGGATGCAAAGAATGGAATTTAATTCCTATACTCTGGAATTCACAATGTGATATGACAGTCCTAGGTACAAAGAAGGAATTCCTCCAAGTGAGTTCATCCAAGAAACTACTTCACGGTTAACATAATACAAGTTATTTATAGCATTACCTCTTTGTCTTTAAATTTCTTGGAGAAACAATACCTAGCAATTAATTATCACTCATCTTCCCAGATTCATAATTTTCAGTAATCGACTTCTTTCAGTCATCTATGCTCTGAACACTAAATCCTTTTGAGGGTCTGATATCTTTGAGCATTAAATATGTTCACGTTATTTTTCACATTAACATTTTATTGACTGGGCCAAACAAGACTCACTAGGAAAAACAATTTGTACATGGCATGATTTTTTCTGATTAAAAAAAAAATAACATCTTCCTTTTTATAATTTAACTGTAGTCCCCATTCTCCAACAAGAATGATAAATTATAGTCACAATACTTTGAAATGTCTGCAATTGTCATTGCCCTTTTGAGCAAGTTCAAAATAAAGATAATTTTTTTTTTCCCAGAGCTCAGGACCGAACCCAGGGCCTTGCACTTGCTAGGCAAGCACTCTACCACTGAGCTAAATCCCCAGCCCCGATAAATATTTTTCAAACAATTTATCATGCATTTATAACAAACTAGATAAAAAGGGGTAAGAAATTATTGGAAGGAATTTTGCAAAAAAAAAAAAAATTCCAAGTACTGCGGGAGTTTTACAATAATAAAGACAGAGGCGGAAAGAAAAGAAAATGGATGATGGTATGTCTGACAGTACACAGGGGCCTGGGGATGTAATTCAGCAATAGGGTGCCTGCACAGCAAGTGTGAAGCCCTGAAAAAATAACAATGAACAGGACAGAGTTCTGCAAATAAATGTAAAAATTCATCATAAAAGTTTGAAATCCGAGCAAATGCAATTCTTATCATTCAAAATTGCCTAGCAGAGAAAGAAATTTTATTCGTTAATGTGATTAAAGGATTCGTGAAAAATGTTTTTGAGTGTGTATGCACATGTGTTTCTGTGTGTACAAGTGTATATTAGTGCATGTGCATAAGAGTGTCTATGAAGGCGACAGATTGACAATAGATGTATTTCTCAATTATTGTCAACCTTAGTTTTTGAGAGAGGGTCTCCCATTGAACATGGAGCTTGTGAGTTCAATTAGATTGCTGGCCTTCAAGCCCCAGGGAATCTTCCTAACTTGCCTCTCCAGCACAGGAATTATAGGTTCTTGCCTTCATTCCCAGCTTAAAAAGGGTACAAGGGATCAGAACTTGGCTCCTTGTGCTTCTTTGGCAAAGCAATCACTTTATCAACTGAGCCGTCTCCCTAACCCTGAAAAGAGGTTTTGTTTTTGTTTTTGATATTGTCTTAAAGATCAAGAGCTATTTAGATTATGTTGAAATGTATTACTATTACTAGTATTATTATTGTCCTTATTTTGAAATTAAAACTATGTGTTTAAGAATGGTTTCCAAGGTTTCAAACAGCCAGCTCATGCACTAAGGATAGATCCGTGTCCCACTGCCTGGGTGCCTCCCAAACAGTTCAAGCTATTCAATTGTCTCATTTATCCAGAGGGCCTGATCCAGTTGGGGGCTCCACAGCTTTTGGTTCATAATTCATGTGTTTCCATTAGTTTGGCTATTTGTCCCTGTGCTTTTCCAGTCTTGGTCTCAACAATTCACACTCTTACACAGGGACACTTTGCTCAGCCTGGAAGGAGGGGACTGGACCTGCCTGTACTGAATCCACCAGGTTGAGCTGAATCCTCAGGGGAGTCTTGGCCCTGAAGGAGATGGGAATGGAGAGGAGGGCCTGGGGGGAAGGTGAGGACGGGGGTAGGAGCGGGGAGGACAGAGTAACCCATGGCTGATGTGTAAAATTAAAACACAAATATAATAAATAAAAAAAGGAGAAAAAAAGATGTAATTCAGAAAAAAAGAGTGGTTTCCAGTAAAAGAATATAATCATATTCTAGAGTGAAATACAAACCTTGGAATTTAAAATTACTGCATAATGCAAATTACATACTTAGCATTCTAAACTACAAGTTTATGATTTTATTCTAAGAAAAAAATATGAAGATATTTTAAAACATGTGAACAACAAATTTTTACCTGGTTTTTGGCAACAAATTACTAGTAATAAATTTTCTGTTAGCATTTTACAGAAGTGTGAAAGATACTATAAAAACATTTTAAGGATAAAGTTAGATGTTGGTTTCAATATTTCTACTATTATAAAATTATGTATTTTATTTTATGTGTACAAGTGTTTTACCTGAGTGTGTGTTTATACACAACCATTTCTGCAGAGTCCAGAAGAGGGCATCAAATCCCCTGGAACAATTACAGTTGTGAGCTGCAATGTGCAGGGAATAGAACCCAAGTCCTCTGGAAGAACAGCCAGAAACCTTAACTGCTAAGCTTTCTCTCCAGCCCCCTGTATGTCCATTTTTTCAAGTAGAAAAAGTATCTTCAAATATTACAAAGAAACACATAATCTACCAATGCCCACAAAAATGTGAATATTTTGGGGGCCCTTTCTTCATTCTGCTTCATGCTGTACTAACATTAACAAAGAAAAATGGGACTTTTCTTTACTAAACAAACCTAAGTTACACCAGGTCCCCTCCCAGGACTCTGTTATAAATGGGGACAAAAAGGGTCAGTGGAGAGGATAGCTGGACATGAGAACCAACTGCATAAAAGCTTTGTACTGTGTCTAAAACCACACCTTGCAATCTCAGCCTACAACTGTCATATGGGATTAACATGTCCCTTCCCCTGAGACTTGCAATCCTGCAGAGAAGAAAAATCCCAAAGGAAGACCCTGGAATTTATAGCTGGCACAAATCCAGTCAAAATGAGTGGAATTCCAAATACACATTTGTAAAGCAGACGACACTTGTCTATAAGTTCTCAGCTCAGATCAGGGGTAAGAGGAGGAGACAATGAAATATAGTATGAACATAAAATGTGGAAAACAGTCATGTGTCTAAAGTAAGTGAAGTTAAGGAATGACTCAATTTCTATTTTCTTTCTGACTGGTGAAAGTACATGGTTTCTTTACTCTTCTATTTAATTATTCTTCCTAGGTGTCAGCTTTCAAATGAGAAGAGATGCTACTTGACAGATTAATAAACTCTACATAATAAAAAGTGAGCTCACTGAAATACGTATGTAAAAGAGTAATGCAACTTTAAGAAGGCTAAGTGTGCTAATATTTAACATTCTGCAACAAATGTGAATTTTCACAAAAAATGTGTTTGTGTGTATGTGTGTGTTTGTGTGTGTGTGTGTGTGTGTGTGTGTGTGTGTGTGTGTAGACACACATAACCTGGATTTGTAAAACAGACAGATGTTTCAGTGCATAAAAGCACTTACCACACAATTCTGATGCCTGAATTTTATCACCAGAACCCATGCGGTCAGAGAGAACCAACTCATAAAAATTGTCCTCTGAACTCCACATCTGTGCTAAGACACAGGTGTACCAACAGGTGTACACACACATGCACACACACACAATACACACAAAAATTCCATACATTTTAACTAAAATATAATTCACTTTCTCTTTCTTTTTCTCCCTGAAGTCCTCAAAAAAAAAAAAAAAACTCCTCTGCACCTTTCAGATTGACAGCTTCTTATTCCCAGATTACCATGTTCACATGTGTGTGTACACATACATATACACACACATATATATATATGTGAATATTATATATAAATCCCACCATGTATGTGTGTGTGTGTGTGTGTGTGTGTGTGTGTGTGTGTGTATATAATGTCTATTTATATTGCCATTATTCAGATCTTGTTTATGAAGCCATCTCTATGAGAGACTTTTCACAGCAGCCTTCCTGGTATTCCAGCTCTTATAATCTTTCATCCCCTCTTCCATGATGTTTCCTGAGCAGGGGACACTGGAGCTGTGATGTATCCACTGACCCACAGCTACCCACAATCTGTAGATCTGTACATTGTATCCAGTTATGGATTCTGTGATGCTTTCCATTTGCTGTAAAGAGAAGCTTCTCTGATGAGGGGTGGTAGCTACTCTTGTCTGTGGGTATAAGGATAAGATTTAGAATCTAGCCAGAGGGGTGGGGGAATGCACCTTTAATCGCAGCACTCAGGAGGCAGAGGCAGCTCTACATCTGATAGAGCTAAGATCAAGAATATATAAAGAACTCAGAAAACCAAAAGGTCAAGGAAACAAATGACACAATTTAAAAATACATTAGAGATCTAAATAGGGTTCTCGGTACAAGAAATAAAAATGGATAAGAAATGGCTCAAAAAATGTTCATCTTCTTTATCCATATGCATATCCCTTCCAATCAGGGAAATAGAAAACAACTTTAAGATTTATCTTACTCCAGTCAGAATGAGCAAGTTCAAGAAAACAAAAGTGAGAACAAATGATGGAAACTTTGTGTGTTGATGGGATTGCAAATTGGAGCAGCCACTATGGAAAACCACATGGAGAAGCCTCGGAAAACTAAAGGTTTTATATAGTATAAACTATATGACCCAGCTATACCACTCCTTAGCATACACCCAAATGACTGAATATCCTACTCCAAATATATTTGATCAACCATATTCAGTCCTTCTCTATTCATAGCAGCTAGAAAATGGAAACAACCTGCATGTTCTTCAACAAATGAATGGATAATGAAAATGTGGTACATGTGCACTATGGAATATTATTCAGCTCTAAAGAAAACTGAAATCACAAAATCTGCAGATAAAGGGATAAGACTAGAAACAATTATATTGAGAGAGGAAACTCTGACCTAGAAAAACAAACACCATACATTCTCACCAATCTGAGGTTTCTAGCTCCAAGTACGAAAGTCTGAAAGACCTTGGTGGGAGGACTTGGAAGAAGAATAGCAGGCTAGAGGTGATGTGAAGAGAGAAACCCGTAAAAGAAGGTATAGGCTCAGCCTGAGAAGCTGGGAGGGCTGATACAGAAGGAGAAGGAGGGAGGAGAGATGAATAATACCATAACAATATTTTTAAAGTTTGGATTTTTACAAAGATCTTCAGTCACCATCAATGATTTTTTTTTTTTTTTTTTTGGATTTTTGTTTAACTGTGTTGTTGGGAAGTTCAGTATAAAGTAGGCATTCCCATTCTGGCATATTGGCTAGTATAATTCTTTGTTGTCATAAGATTTACCATTTTTAATGTTCTTTTTTTGCAAAAGACTTAAAAGTCTCAGAAGAAGAAAAAATAGATGGGCGAATTAGTGTTTGGTAAGTTCATATAAGAGTGTGAACAAGGCAAGTGGACTGTCCTTGGAGCTGTGACAGGCTGTTTGGTGTAGCATTTGGGGTTTTTGGAACTTTTGAGACTTCTGCCTCTGTGAGAATCAAGTATTTGCAAACACTGACAAATGTCCGCAGAGCAACATAAAATCACTGACTTGGTGCTTCCTTAAGCATAAAGGACAACCAGTATTTGTTATATGCTTATGGCTCGCTAGTCGTAAAAGTGTGAAAACAGGGTTCCAATTTTTTAAAGGTGTGAAATACTTAAAGACAGGATATTCATTTCCAATAACAGGTAAAATACACATTTAAAACTACATGCAGCAGACTCTGCTTCTCTATGCTTGCAGGTTTCACAACTCCAGTTATCCATGGCTAACCTAAGCCTGAAAACATTAAATAGGAAATTTCAGAAATAAGATCGTTATCTTATAGTCTTCAAATCTTCTAGGAAACTAGATGTGGAGGATGGATCTTCTCTGCTGTGTGGCAGCACCGTGGGGCAAACAAAGAAACTCAAATCAGATAAAACACCCCACAATCATCCATATTATCCCTTCTCATATCTGGGATAGATTAAAAACTGTGGAAACAGGAGTTACTCTAAGTAAAAAATAAAATAAAATAAACATAACATGTAATTTCTAGAGAAGAAAAGTTAAGTTTGAAATAATAAAAGCACAGCTCTGAAATGAAGTGGCCTGGCTTCATGTTAGGAGATTAGTTTTAGAACTAAACATTTAAGGAAAACCATAGCACAGAGCAAATTACCTAGTAAATTGTGCCATAAATACATTTTACTACAACCTGTAGTTGGTTTTAATATTCTGTTTTGCCTCTGGCCTTCTTTATTATATGCTATTTTCATTATAACTAAAAAAGATACTACAAAGAGTTTTTTTATTCGAAAATATTTTGAAGTTTGGCTTTGGAGTTTCCTATTGTTCCTTTCCCAGACCCCAGGATTGATCCCAGTTACTCATCCTGTACACTAGCCAAGTCTGATCAGTCTCACCTACACTATACCCAACCCTCAGATTTGGTCACAGTTGTACACAATACACTTTAGACACAGGACTTGGAGGGAATTCATGTCTCATACTCTAAACCTAGCCAAATACTGTTGGCTGCTGAGGTCATGGCCCCTAAAGGAAAACCCACTATTGACACGTTCCTAAATGAGTTATAATCCCCAACTGCATTCTTAGTGCTTATCCTTACACCCTCAGATAAGTGTAATTCTCACCTGTCACCAAAGAAGTTTGGTTTTGCAGCATATAGACACCATTACAGAAAAACAGAATTGGTTAAAATGCAGAGAAGAGCCAGGTGATGGTGGCGCATGCCTTTAATCCCAGCACTCGGGAGACAGAGCCAGGTGGATCTCTGTGAGTTCGAGGCCAGCCTGGGCTACCAAGTGAGTTGCAAGAAAAGGCTCAAAGCTACACAGACAAACCCTGTCTCTAAAAACAACAACAACAAAAAAAAAAAACAAAATGCAGAGAAGAAATTATCATGGAATACCCAGCCTCAGTTAATACATCTGTAACAGAATCCCTACACCTCAAACTCAGGAAACACAGCTGAAGTCAGCTGAAGTGGTGGTGGAGATATTGTAAGAGCCAGAGGACCAGGATGCCTGCTACAAGATAATGTCTTCTATATAAGACTGAGAAACGACACCCATGAAATCTCAACAGCATAGTTGTTTAAACAAGCCTGAAAAAATGATACCACCAGTTGACATGCTCACATGGGTTGGGGAAAATCTCATAAAGCCCCACCCCTACATGAATTACTATAAAAAAATTAACGCCTGCTGAGATGCTGAGAAAGGGAGAATCAGTCTTACCCAGGGATGATCTTCCTAACTGGTCATCCAATCCCAAGTAATCAACCTTAGAAACATATGCATAGCAGTAACACTAAATGGAATGAGCAGGTTTTATTTTTATTCCCGTGTGTGTG
Organism: Onychomys torridus; assembly: GCF_903995425.1. Classification (NCBI taxonomy): domain Eukaryota; kingdom Metazoa; phylum Chordata; class Mammalia; order Rodentia; family Cricetidae; genus Onychomys; species Onychomys torridus. The sequence continues at coordinate 83,985,651 of NC_050449.1, forward strand.
TGTGTGTGTGTGTGTGTGTGTGTGTGAGAGAGAGAGAGAGAGAGAGAGAGAGAGAGAGAGAGAGAGAGAGAGAGAGAGAGAGAAAGAGAGATGTAGTATGAATCTTAAAGGTTCTTATTAATAAAATCAAACCCGAGGCCAGTTATTGGGGTGAATGCTGGAAGATCAGAGAAGCAGAACAAGCCACAGCTACCTCACCTTGCTAGTTCCTCAGCTGGTCCTGTTTCCTTAGACCGGAAGCCTGTGTCTTCATCCAGAATGGATCTCAGCTGAACTGTGCTGCTCCAAAGCCTAAATGCTTAACTAGCCAAATGCTTCTAGTTTCTGGTCTTCATGCCTTATATAATCTTTCTCTTTCCGCCCCCACTCCCTGGGATTAAAGGCGTGTGTCACCATGCTGCCTGTATCCTTGAACTCACAGAGATCCACCTGGCTCTGCCTCCTGAGTGCTGGGATTAAAGGCGTGCACCACCACCCAGCTTCTGCTATGGCTGAGAGAGAGAGAGAGAGAGAGAGAGAGAGAGAGAGAGAGAGAGAGAGAGAGAAAAGAAGAAGAAGAAGAAGAAGAAGAAGAAGAAGAAGAAGAAGAAGAAGAAGAAGAAGAGGAAGAAGAAGAAGAAGAAGAAGAAGAAGAAGAAGAAGAAGAAGAAGAAGAAGAAGAAGAAGAAGAAGAAGAAGAGGAATTGTTAAAAGGTGCCATAAACTTGAGAGGCTGACACAGGAGGAGCGGAGGCAGGAGAAGTGGGAGGAATTCCACAAACATAGTGCACACACACATATACGACATTACTTAAACCAAATGTCATAGAAATATTAAGCTGGTTTTCTTTTTTAAAGAAAAATTCTAAAGCATTAGTAAGAAAGGCTTAAAGAAATAAAATGCAAAAATATTAAGCAATAATATTGGCATGCTTGTCTAAAGTTCAGTCATTTATTTTCAAATAATGCCGTGTCCATGACAACCTACAAATATTTCCAGCCTCATATGCTCAATTTTTCAATTTTATTATGTCCAAAACATACTGAAGGAGAGGATAGTTCTGTCCTGGATAAGTGCAAAACTTCTACTAAAAAAAAAACTTGGCAGTAAGCAATAATTTGATCAATTTCCATAACAAATTCAGAAAAGATTGTAACATGCTGTTGTGTACTGTCTTAATCTTGTGAAAGTGGAGTTATAGTTAAACATTTGTTCTGTATTTGAGCATATGCCTTCTAAAAAACAGAGTAAAATAACCTTGAAGATTCTATGTATGTATATAACTTCAAAGATTATATAGTAGTCATACAGAAGGCTTATTAAGGTAAAAACATAATTTGTAACATGCTATATCATGAGGAAAATGTATATTATCTACATACATTTTTCAAGAGGTAAATAATTTGCCACCATTAACAAAGGAATATTTATTTCAAGATAAGTACTTATAATTGTATAACTAAGTGCCTAATTATCTATTAAGAAATTTAATGATGGTTTTTGCTTTTGCCTGATTTATTTCAAATGAATAAAACAAATCATACACAAAGGCTGAGAACATTTTGAGTATTTGATATTAAAATTCATGGACCATCAATAATTATTTTCCAATTAGAACTAGAAAGCATCAATGATTATGTTAGACGTGTATAAAACGCTGTCTCACTGTGGCATCTTTACTCAACACCAACCTCCAGATGGGAACTATTTTTCATGGTTCATAAAGCCAAATCCAGCTGCTGCATTTGGACTTGCGTAAAGAATCCACAGCTTACTGCCTTCTCGGTGCTCGTAAAACAATTGCTATTGTTTATTTAGCCATGGTGCAACTCCCTCTCCCCGTGCAAATGAGATATACAAAAAGAACCTCTAATGTCTTTATACTTGATTACCCAGAAGTCCTACTCATAATAGGATCCTGATTTTACAACAGTTTTCTAGAATCTAAGCTACTTAAACAAAAACAATCTTCAATGGTTACTAAAGGATGAGTGAATTATCAAAAGTGTTCATATAATTTCCTACTAGAAGCCACAATAGTGGTTAAATACTTCAGTACATGAAGTCTTATTAAGAGGCAAAAATACACACAGCTTCCTGTTTCTCTCCTCCCTCAGCTGATCTGACTCTTCGATGGGCGTGGTTTGGAAACTTTGGGGTGCCCACCACCAGTCTTCCCACCAGCTATACTGAATTAAGCCTGTCAAGCATAAATAGATAGATAGATAGATAGATAGATAGATAGATAGATAGATAGATAGGTAGGTAGGTAGGTAGGTAGATAGATAGATATAGAGATATAGAGATAGAAATAGAAATAGAAAATTTTTTTAAAAACTAAGAAGGGAAAAAAGAGTGCATCTTTTTTGGTAGAGGAATATATTGGAAACTTTGAGTGAATAGCAGTAACATTACAATAAAATTTGCCCTTAAGACATTTTCAAAAAGGGGCACCAAAAAGAAAGAAAAGGATCAATTATAGAAAATGGGAATTACTCAGCTTACAAAAGTATCAGTAGTCACTTTTTCTTGCTTTCTATAGATATCAGACATTTGATATCTCCTCAATATTTTTTGCCCCAAACCCTAAGATCCTAAAAGAAAAATATTCATGAAAAAGTTAACACCTAGATAGTTAATGTAAGAGTATGACAAAGAAAGAAAGAGAGAGGGGGGGAGGGAGGGAGGAGGGAGGGTGGAAGGAAGCAAGCTGCCTTCAAGTTTGGGGGGAAAAAAACCAGTAAACACTGGATAAACCTACTAAAAGTATGGCTCAGAGCCTTGAAACAGCACTGATGCTTTTCCACACACAGAGACCGTGCTTATTTCAGGCAGAATTCATCTTCTAACGCAAAATACTGCTCTCTGGCAACCTCCAACTGCAATGGCTGTTTGTGTTTCCTGCTGTTCATATTTATTTCTTCCTCGTGCTACAATAGCTGCAAAAACAAATACTTGTTAGGCAATGCTTTGTGTCAGTGCAGGTAAAGAGTGTTGCTCCCTTCTTTACATGCCCATGACTTGTGCAAATAGGTTTTAAATACACCCTGAGATTAATCTGGTAGTTACAAGTCAGTTTAGAAACACGTGTTAAACAAGAGGTCACACAGCTGCCATTCCTGTTCCAGAGTAATTCTCTGTTTTTGACCTTTAAGCAAAGATGGGGAAATGTGCAATCAAGGATTTCCTGGGAATTGGCCTCTTTCTTTGCGTTATTGGGTCCAACTTGATGTTGTATTGGGCATTTGCTGTAATCTTTTTCTTTTTTCATTTTGACAAGAGATTGTGATTGACCTCATTTAAATTCTTCAAATAAATTTTTACATTATTTTTAATTAAACTACATAAAATATATGTAATTTCAAAGAAGCATTTTATCTCAAATCCATTTATTCATTCTTAGAAAAGATAGTATTATGGACATTGTACCTGCACAAATACATGTTTGTAGAAGTGTTTGTAGTGTCTCCAGTATATGAATCCTCCAATGAAATTTGAGAGAAGTAACAGTACCTTTCTATAAAAAGAAAATAAATAAAGATTAACTTACATGCAATCATGTGTAAAATCTAGAACTAAATATTAAGCTTTTTATTATTCAAGGCTAATGTAAGCAATATAATAGGGAGTAGCAGAGAGAAATACTTCATATCATATTAAAACTTTTATAAAAATATTTGAAAACAAAAATAATAATAAGTCTACAATTAAATTAAGATAGATTACCTTTAGGGTTTCATTTTCTGCCTATGTATTCACTAGATTATCTTAAACTTAAAAAAAGTTTTTAAATATTTTTTGTTTGTTTCTTGTATTTTTTTGTTGTTGTTGATGATGATGTTTTTCTGGTTTTTTCAAGACAGGGTTCCTCTGTGCAGCTTTGGAGCCAGTCCTGGAACTTGTTTTGTAGATCAGGCTGGCCTTGAGCTCACAGAGATCTGCCAACTCTGCCTCCGAGTGCTGGGATTGAAGACATGCGCCACCAATGCCCAGCATGTTTAAATAATTTTAAAGTGAAGTATTATGCCAACATTTTAAATCATTCCAGAAACACACAGTGACTGTAAGTGATAAGTGCTGAGACTTAAGGGGTTTTCCTGAGATATGCCCTTTCCTTTTAGGTATATCTCTCTCTCTCTCTCTCTCTCTCTCTCTCTCTCTCTCTCTCTCTCTCTCTCTCTCTCGTAGCTGGTTTCTCATCGCCAGCAAAAATTGGCATAAATTCTTAAATTCATCATTTTCATTTTCAAAACTTAAATACTCAGTTCTGAAAACTCAAAACAGATATACTAATTAAGATAATATTCTAGCAAGCCTGATTTTTTAAGTTTGAGGCTAATTTTCACAGACTCTTAGCTTTTCTGGTTTTTCAGGAAAGGAATTGAGTTCTAGTCACAAATATGAAATATTCAAATTATTGAGAGAAAAAAACAATAGATGTAATTTTGTAAGCCAAAAGAATATAAAATTACAAATAGACAAAGTGCTATATGCTTTCCCCCAACAAACTTGTCAATGACTTATTTCACTTAAGTGATGAATATTGTTAACTCAGGAACACTTAACCACTCAGAAAGATTTCAAGCCAGATTTAATATTTTACTTTTAAAATATTTTAAGATGGGGGCTAGAGAGATGGTTAGAGCTTAAGAGCACCAGCTGCTCTTCCAGAGGTCCTGAGTTCAGTTCCCAGCAACCACACGGCAGCTCACAACCATCTGTAATGAGATCTTGTGCCCTCTTCTGGTGTGCAGGCAGAACACTGTATACATAATAAATAAATAAATAAATAAATAAATAAATAAACAAACAAACGAATGAATAAATAAATAAACCTTAGAAAATGCTGGGGAAAAGGTGGGGGCGGGGACAAGAGGGGGAGGACAGGGGAGACCATGGCTGATGTGTAAAATTAAAACACAAATATAATAAATAACAAAAAAAGAAAATGTTTTAAGACACAAAACTAAAGTTATGCTATTATCCTTTTAAATGGAAATGGTAATTGGTTGAGACAGGATGATTAAATAAGTCAGCTGATAAAGCAGCAGTAAATCTATTCTTCACAGAGACAATGACCAAACGAATTTACAGACTCACAGTCTTCCTGAAACTATTTGCTGTTTTATTGTGCAATCCCATGAACAAATGTGCATGTGTATATATTCACACATACAGATGTATTAGTTTTTTGCACCTTTCTTCTAACACCAAGTTGAGGAGACTTGTGGGCACAGTGCAGCCTGAGTTACCTAACTGGAGGTGATTTTACCCTGAGACACATTTCCAATCTCTGGAGGTGGTGGTGAGTGAGGAGCTGCTAGCCTCTGGGAAGTAGAGGTCAGCACTGATGCTAAGCTCCCTTTACTGCACAGGACAGTACCCCAAAAGTACAAATCATCTCTCAGTCCAAATGTGTATTTTGTCAAGACCAGAAAACCAAAATAAACCAAACAAACAAAACACATAATAGAAGTATCATTCTTCACTGGGATCCTGCTTTGCTACCATGGTTCTCCTTCCTGCAGGATGATGGATAGAATCCCTATAATGACAAGTACTGCCAGTATCAGTACTTGTTATTGACTGTTTTTGCATCTAATTCTCCCTTTGAAATAGGATTTTGAGGAACTGTTCTTGTGGACATTGGCTATCATTTGGTGGTGTCTCTTTTTCTTCATACTGTAAAATCACAGATAGTACATCATTCTAGTTCCACAAATTCAGACACTGTTAGAGGGACCCAGAAGATTTCCAAAGTGGCTCACGATGTAATTCACATTGGAAGAAAGGAAGATGGCAAGAGGCATAACCTTTATCACTAGAGATTGCCCGGCAAACTGGGTTTAGCAGGATCTCCCCAATGAAATGTATCCAAAAATGCAAAATGTGATAGAATATTCTAAACTTGTACACCATCCTGGAATTTCATTTCACTTTGATTCCTCTCAAAAAATAAAGGGGGGGGGGGGTTTGGAAATCTTTTAATTCATTACTTTCCAAAATACAGTTCTAGGGACAGCTACTCCAGAAAAGGATTCAATGATAAAATACTAATCCACGTGACACACACTACTACCCTCCACTGAAATTCTCAGTACACACTAATAGACTGAAGATTCAAAGAAATGATGCAATAAATGTCTCCTCTTAGAGGTTTGAGCAACCTAGTGTTTCTCAAGTTCTATCAGTCATGTACTTTTATTGGGGTTTATTTTGTAATTCTCCCTGTACTTGCTAGCATCAGAGAAACACTAATCCAGTTTCGCTAATATAAGATAAAACACATTTCCTTTAATCTTACATTTAATGATACTATGAGCTTAGATATTTTACCTTTATCATAAAACATAATATTTTACTTTGATAATGGAGAACAGTCTTGATACAAATATTTCAATTAGCTAGTATTACATTTTCTAAGAGTTTATATATATGTGTGTGTGTTATATGTGTATATACATGTATATAATATATATATTTCATTCTATCAGTTGGTTCCTCTAGAGAACTATGACTACTATAATTAATGTTCTTGTCTTTATTGTGTTTTAAACCTAACCCTCAAATGCTTGTCATTCTTGAAATCTACATTAAATACGTTCATTAGTAAGTATTAGTGAATTACGAGTAACAGAAAGTACTAAGATGTGTCAAAATTGCCTCACCCAGGGTCTCAGTGGTTAAGTGCCTGCTAAAATAGCATGAAGACCTAGGTTTGGACTACCAGAACTAAAGAGGAGAAAATTCAAGAACAGTGGTGCATGCCTGTAACCCTAGCTGTAGCAAGACAGGAAGAGTTAAGAGACTTAGTAGCCAGCCAGTCTAGCTGAAATGGAGAGCTCCACATTCAGAGATCCTGTCTCCATAAATAGGTCTACCTGTGGATTCCATATGTATCAACACAGGTGCATACCACATGCACACACACACACACACACACACACACACACACACACATATGCAAGAATTGTCTCCAAGACCCCTAAATACTATAGGTTATTGCCAATGTTATTGGTTGCCCTCTAGAACTCAACAGTAAGATCCTATTGTTGAATACATCACACACTATTACTACTACTATTACTATTATTATTACTCTACTGAAGGAACATAGTATTAAGTAAAATCCTAATGACTTATTGTTGTAGCAATAGATTAGTGCATGTCTCAACCCACATCTCAGAAGCTCCTTCTTGCAGCATGCAGTGATTAACGCAGAGGGCTACAGTTCATCAAGGTGAACTGCACAGAATAATAGATTGTGTAATTCTCATTCCTAAACAGCAAATCTAGATAACATCTCTCCTCCCAAAGATCAGTGGCCATCACAGAGGGTGAACAGAAAATTTTAAGGGGCAGAGAGAATGACAACTACAGTGGAACAGTGTTATCTAAACACACAAGGGAAGTTGTACATATCATCTCACAACTTTTGTGACAACACATATGGACATGTATAAGTTCAAGCCAAGCAAAATTCTCCACCAGGAAGAGGGGAAGTAGGTATTATATCTAATCCATAGCTGAAGATACAACAGCAATTGATAGTTGCTGGGAGTGGGACAGTCAGGAATTTTTAAGGATGTGGCCCCTAGTGGCTTGTCTATGCTCCAGAGGAAGTCCACAAATTCAAGACTGTATGGATAGAACCAACTGCACTTGATGGCTTTTAAAGGTGGAGAGACAAAAAGTTGGGTGGGTTAGGAAAAGGGGGCTCAATTTTAGGAGGAGTGAGAAGTGGTAAATAAGATCAAAATATATTGTACAAAATACTCAACTAATAAAAACTGTTGCAGGGGTGATTATCCCACCTGGTTTGTATACAGCATTTCTTTCCAAACAACCTTGAAATAATAATAATGGGAAATAGTAATCTCGTTGAGAATCAGGATTCAAAGCAAAGTTATCCTTTTAACTACCATGACAGCTCTACCTGAAATGGCATTTTGCATTTAGCAAACATTTTACAAGCCCTGTCCTCCTTGCTTCCCACATCTCCACCAACAAAAACTTAGGAAGGTTCTTTTTTCCTTCACAAGAGGGTAAAGAACGTCCTCTGGGTCAAGAAGCCAAAGACATATTTATCCAGAGTATTTCCTTCCTCTGAATGATGCTGCTGAGCCCCATCAGGGATCCCTAGAAACACCAGGCTTGCCCGCTGTGCTTTTCATGATGGCTGAGAGCCATAGCTGGTCTCCAAGTTTCTTGTCCTTGTTTCAGCTTGGACAAATCCAAGAAGAAACAATTAAAAATAAAGATTATTTGAATGCCTGGGATTCTCAGCAGGTAAAAATGATGTATGTAAATAATGCACATAATACATTAATATAATATCTTCCTGCCTTTCTAGTGGGGATTTCTTGAATAAATTAATAATCCTTAACTTTTGTTCAGTCTTCCTGACATTTAGAAATTTGTCATTTCTGTGAATTGTCATTATAACAGTAATGAAAGTAAAATACAAGATGAAAAGGTATTGTAGAAAATAATATTCAGTGCTTTTGTAAAATTTTATATTGGATTTTATATTAACTCAAAATGATCATGTCTAATTTTCTGCTAATTAGATAAATGTTTGATACTGAGTTTCCTATATCAGGCATAGAACATAGCAAAGAAAACTATAAACTGAAGGAAGAAACAAACAGGATTTTTGTTTGAATTTAGTATTTCTTATAAGAAGGATTACAGACTGCTAAAGTAACACTCAGAACATTTTTTCACCTAATTTAATTTTTTACAGAAAGTTACTTTAGAAAATATAACTTGTAATGGTTCACTTAAGCAATTGCTTTCTTCTTTGAGTATACATTGGTGCTCTTAAATAGTAGATCTAAGTAAAATGAAAATGTTGTGCAATGTTGAAAAGAGTAAGTAGACTTAAAACATGAACATTTTTTATCTCTTTAAAAGCAAAACATGAGCATTTTTAATAGAGCCCCATAGCCATTCAAATTGTGTGTCAATGCACTTAGCTTCCTATACAAATATATTCATTGTAACTACACTGTAAAATTTTGTACAGTTGATTTGAAAAAGAAAATCTAAGTATTTGCACAACTATGGACCAATTATCTACTAAAGCTTAGAAAAGTGATATAATAGCAGCAATACCAATAACATTAAGTTAAGATTTACTCAGTGCTAGATTGTATGTTAATTAATCACCATGACTCCACTGGGAACTTACTTGTATATATATTGCCACTGTTGTTATTATCGGTGTGACTAAAAATGAGAAAACTGGTACCTCTGGGGTTTTGCATAGAGACTCATACAGCCAGCTAGAAATTACATTCTCACAAGCTCGACCTGAAAGGGAAAACTCCAACTTTGACTAAATTCCTTTGTTGGTGTGGGAACCAGAGAGGTCAGGGACACCACAAGAAAACCCACAGAATCAACTAACCTGGGCTCACAGATACTGAACTGCAACCAGAAAGCTTGTGTGGGACTGACCAAGGCCCTCTGCACATATGTGACAGTTGTGTAGCTTGGTCTTCTTGTGGGACTCCTAGCAGTGGGAGCAGGGACTGTCTCTGACTTTGTGACACACTTTAGGGACCTTTTCCTCTCACTGGATTGCCTTATCCAGCCTCAATAGGAGAGGAGGTGCCAAGTCTTAATGCAACTTAATAAGTCATGACTGGTTGATATACTTGGGAGGTCTGCCCTTTTCTAAGGAGGAGGAGGAGGAGGAGGAGGAGGAGGAGGAGGAGGAGGAGGAGGAGAAGGAGGAGGAGGAGTGGATGGAGGAGGAAGAAGGAAGGTTGTGGGGAGGGACTTGGAGGAGTGAGTGGAGGGACAGAGGGAAAACTGTGATCAGGCTGGCAAAATATTAATTAATTAATTAATTAAAGGAATTTCTTTGTTGGGATTCCCTATTCTATCCAAGCACATCAATTTGCCAGGGAAGTTTTAGGATTCAGCAGATCTGGAATAATTTCAAACTAGAGTGCCTTGAGATGATGTAATAGCAAAAAAGACTGATTCTAAATTAAAGTCATATACTAGAGTTTCTCTGGAGCTGCCATACAGTGGGAGAACTGAGAACTTGCCAGGCACCTGAACATCTGTAACATGCTCCTATGGTAATACTAAAGGTGACATATCTGAAGAGGTCCTCTATCAGGTGACAGAGATGGCTTTTCATAATGTAATTTTCATGATTTATGTGAGTGTATTTTAATGCACTTACAAAAGCTTTTTGAATATGTTCCTATTACCAGCAAAGAATATCCACCTTAGAATCAAATGAGTGTGTGTTTACTGGTGTATGTCCTCAACAGTCTTTATCATTTTTACATTTCATGCTCTCTAAAGGTCTGATATTTGTACCTTAAGTTATACTTCAATAAAAGTAGGAAAGCATATTATTTCATGAAATTCAATCTTTAATTTTATGAAGTAAAAAGTAACACCATTATTATTGGCATAAAAACTAACATGTGGACCAATGGAATTGAATTGAAGACCCTGACATCAACCTGCACATCTATGAACATATAATTTTTGACAAAGAAGCCAAAAATGTACAAGGGAAAAAAGAAAGCATCTTCAACAAATGGTGCTAGCATAACTGGATGTCAATGTGTAGAAGGCTGCAAATAGATCCATATCTATCACCATGCACAAAACTTAAGTCCAAGTGGATCAAAGACCTCAACATAAATCCAGTTACTCTGAACCTGATAGAAGAGAAAGTAGGAAGTAGTCTTGAACGCATTGGCACCGGAGATAACTTTCTAAATGTAACACCAGTAACACAGACACTAAGAGAAACAATCAATCAATGGGACCTGTTGAAACTGAGAAGCTTTTGTAGAGCAAAGGACACAGTCAACAAGACAAAACAACAGTCTACAGAATGGGAAAAGGTCTTCACCAACCCCACATCTGACAGAGGGCTGATATCCAGAATATATAAAGAACTCAAGAAATTAGACATCAAAATGCCCAAAAGTCCAATTAAGAAATGGGATATAGAGCTAAACAGAGAATTCTCAACAGAGGAAGTTCAAATGGCTGAAAGACATTTAAGGAATTGCTCGACATCCCTAATTATCAAGGAAATGCAAATCAAAACAACTCTGAGATACCACCTTACACCTGTCAGAATGGCTAAGATCAAAAACACAGAAGACAGCTTATGTTGGAGAGGATGTGGAGCAAGGGGAACACTCCTACACTGCTGGTGGGAATGCAAGCTTGTACAGCCACTTTGGAAATCAATATGGTGCTTCCTTAGAAAATTGGGAATCCATCTCCCCCAAGACCCAGCTGTAGCACTCTTGGGCATATACCCAAAGAATGCTCAATCATACCATAAGGGCATTTGCTCAGCTATGTTCATATCAGCATTGTTTGTAATAGCCAGAACCTGGAAACAACCTAGATGCCCTTCAACTGAAAAATGGATAAAGGAAATATGGTACATATACACAATGGAGTACTACTCAGCAGAAAAAAAAAACAATGAAATCATGAGATTTGCAGGCAAATGGATAGATCTAGAAAAAAATCATCCTGAGTGAAGTAACCCAGACTCAGAAGGACAAACATGGTATGTACTCACTCATAGGAGGATACTAGATGTAAAACAAAGATGACTGGACTGCTACACAACTCCAGGGAGGCTACCTAGAAAACAGGACCCTAGGAAAAACACAGGGATCACCCTATTACAGAGAAATGGATGAGATCTACAAGAACAACCTGGACGACAGTGGGAGTAATGAAGGGCAAGGTTTGAGGGAAAGAAAGCTTAGGGGAGCAGGAGATCCCAGCTGAATCAAGAACAGAAAGGGAGAACAAGGAATAACAGACCATGATAAATGATGACCACATGAGAACAGGAATAGGCAGAGTGCTGGAGAGGTCCCCAGAAATCCACATTGATACATCCTCTGTAGACTGCTGGCAATGGTTGAGAGAAAGCCTGATCTCACCTAGTCTGGTGATCAGATGGCCAAACACCCTAAGGGTCGTGCTGGAACTTTAATCCAATAACTGATGGAAGTGGATGCAGAGATCCTCAGCCAGGCCCCAGGTGGAGCTCCAGGAGTCCAATTGTTGAGAAAGAGGAGGGACTGTAAGAGCGTGAATTGTTGAGACCAAGATTGGAGAGGCACAGGGACAAATAGCCAAACAAATGGAAGCACATGAATTATGAACCAAAGGCTGTGGAGCCCCCAGCTGGATCAGGCCCTCCGGATAAGTGAAACAATTGAATAGCTTGAACTCTTTGGGAGGCATCCAGGCTGTGGGACTGGGACCTGTCCTTAGTGCATGAGCTGGCTGTTTGGAACCTTGGGCTTACACAGGGACACTTTGCTCAGCCTGGAAGGAGGGGACTGGAGCTGCCTGTACTGAATCCACCAGGTTTAAATGAATCCCCAGGGGAGTCTTGGCCCTGGAGGAGATGGGAATGGAGGGGAGGGGATGGGGGGAATGAGGGTAGGGGTGGGAGGGGGGAGGACAGGGGAACCCAATGCTGATGTGTAAAATTAAAACACAAATATTATAAAAAAAGAAATGAAAAAAAATAATAAAAGTAACACCATTATAAAACTCTGCCTAATACATAAAAAATTAAAAAATGTAATTAATACAGCACAAACACAATCTTCTATATTGTATTTCACAGGATATATTTAGCCTAGGAAGTATAATCTTGAGCTCTTCTCTTAGGAAGAAGGAACCAAATACTAGTAAACTAAATGATTATGGTTATTATGAGGAATAAAGAATGATTTGCACACATGAAAGACACACTAGATGAAACTGTGACATCAGATAGTTCTGAATGAATCTCAGTTCAACTGAGAGACCAAATGAATCTGAGAAAGATAAAAATTAAATACTTAAATTAATCTACAATCACCACGATACCACTTAAAACCTACTACCACAGTAGGCTAACAAAGAGTATATTACATTATCTAAAGTGAATTCTAGCAATTTGAAAACAGGAAGCAGATGGCTATGGTTCAAAGACCATTGTGTCTGAGAAGACCTATAAGGAAAAGATCAAGATGGCTGAAGTTACCTTGGGAACCTTAATGCACGTGGACTGATTTGGCTCCTAGTTATTTTAAACAACAACAACAAAAAACAAAAACAAAAACAAAAACAAAAACCCAAAACACTCATATGCAAAGGAGTCTGAGCTTTGCCAGTCACATCCTGATGGTTTTATGGAACACCCTCAACAATGTAGACATCCTCCAGTAGCTGAACTCTAGAAGCTGCAAGGGTCACAAAAAAACAAACAAACAAACAAACAAACAAACAAAACAAAACTAAGAAAGCTAGGATGAGATCATGCAAGAAGAAAATCCTAGCAGTTAACCTCAATGTACCTTTCTCCAACTTAGGAAAAATTTTAATTTTCCTAATATGGCATATGAAAACTGCACTAAAACAAGCTGGTTTTCAGCTGAATTTGTCATCAAATAATAAGAAAAAAAAAACAGGGATGGGACTGATATGGTTTCTTTAAGTTTCTGAAGGAACATAGCTGAACAGACAGGAAACAAATTCTCTGTGGCTTTTGCAAGGGTTACATTTATTTTGGAGCAGTGCTACATTTTATCATCCTACTACTGCTTTAAAACATGCTTCGTTGAGGCAAGTAATAACAGGACCAGATGATTCCATGAGACAAAATTGCATAAGCTTCGGTAACTCCCCCGACAGAAATTTGTCAGCATGGAAGATTATATCACAAGTATCAACCATGGTATCCCAGAAGGTCAACAACCTGATCCTTCACATCTGCTAGCACTATGCATTCTATTTCTGCAGCTCATATTTCATATTCTTCCACTACCTATGAACCAAGGCAAAGTCCACATTCAACACGCAGTGCAGCGAACAAAGGTGAGGCCAAGTATGGTTTCTCCATCCAAGGATATTCTCCCTATTCCGTTTTAAGACAGCTGGATCCACTAATACTTTGTCTGCTACAGTAGTTCTCACCCTTCTTAATGCTGTGACCCTTGAATACAGATCCTCAAGCTATGGTGACCCCCAACTGTAAAATTATTTTTGTTTGTACTTCATAACTGTAATCTTGCTACTGTTGTGAATCATAAAGTAAATAGCCATGTTTTCCAATTAGGACAGGGTCGTTCAACTCCCAAGTGGTTGTGACCCATAGGTTGAGAACCACTGGTCTATTAGGATATCAAAAAAGCCCGGGATTTGAGAATCATATGGATCCATTGTGATGATACAATCTGCACCTGCTACAGACACCATATTTGCAAAAGAACTTGGCCGAGATTGAAGCTCATCTCTCGCCCTTCTAACCCTGATGGGCATAAGGGAAGCATGAGATGCCCACAATAACCCAGATGGGTACGGCAAACCTCTAGGTATTAATCATGACTCAATTGTCATTTATTTTATGACAACCACTCAGAATAATGTAGATAACTTCTCCACATATATTTTCACTGATTTTCATATAGGTTTCCTGGCGGCCAAATTTCTTAGCCACGCCTTGCCTATCTTGAGGCCCGAGTAGTCAGAAATTTTCTAGGAAAAGACCCGATAGAGATGTCACTCTAGCTTTTGAGATCCCACATCTTGAGCCACTATCTCAAAGTACTATTTGCTCAGTGGCCACTTCTACTGCAGAATTTAAAATCAAAGTCACCCAGATCTTTAATAGTAACATCTCCACATTGCTTCCCCACCATCTTATATTACCAACCCGCATGTGGCTCTGAATTCCCAGACGAATTTAGGTATTGTATAGGGAAGATCTTTAGTTACATAAAGAATGCATATATGCACACATTAAAAAACAAACAAATAAACAAAAACCAGAATATTAAAAACTGCAAGAGAAAAAACAAAAGTCATACATACTGGGAAAGCCATCAGAATAACATCTGATTTTTCAATGTCAATGTTGAAACCAACAATATCCCAGGGCAAAGACCACAGATGACAAAGTAGACTACTGTACCTAGGAAAATTATCTGCTGTAGTTAAACAAAAAAAAATATATACAGGCTAAATAATTCATGTTAACCAAACCAGCTCTTCAGAGAACACCAAAAATAATAGATATTTCAGGCTGAATAAACATACCCAAGAAACTATAAGAAGTAAATAAATCAAGTTATAATTACTGAAATACAAAATGGACTAAGAACACAACAGAAAATGAACAATAAAATGACTGCAATTAACACTCATCTTTAAATAATAACTAGGTATTGATGGCCTCAACTCTCTGATCAAAAGAGACAGGTTAGCTAGATGAATTAAGACACAAAATCCATCTTTTTGTAAGGAACTTTTTTCAGGGCTAAAGACAGGCACCACTTAAGACAGAAGGAAGGGAAAGGTAATAGTAGCAAAGAGAACAGGAATCAAGCAAGTATCATTACCCTGATATCCCACAAAGTAGATTTCTAACTAAAACTGATGAGGGGGTGAAGGAGCAGTGCATGTCATCAAGGGAACAACAAACCAAGAAGACATTACAATCCTAATATACATATATGCATATGTGCACAAAATCTGATGCACAAAATTAAATAACATGAACACCTAAAATTTTCATAGCAGTTGAATAGTGTTCTATCGAAACATGTACCAGATTTTCATTACCTATTCATCAGTTGAAGGACAAGGTTTTCCTATTTATTAGCTTTTATGAATTGAGCAGCAGTGAGCATGGCTGAGTAAGTATCTGGCAAGAAGGATGTCAAGTCATTTAGGATATGCCAAGGGGTGGTATAGCTGGGTCATATGGTAGATTTACTTTCAGCTTTTTGAGAATTCTCCACACTGGTTTCCAGAGTGGCTGCACCAGTTTGCAATCCCACCAACACTGTATAACGGTTCCCATTTTCCCACATTCTTACCAGTGTTTATTGTCATTTGTTTTCTTGATCTTAGCCATTTTAAGTGGAATAAGATGTAGTTTTAATGTACATTATGCTAATTGCTAAGGATGATGAATTTATTTTGAAGTATTTCTTACCTGTGGTGATATATTATTTGTGCTGAAATGTGGTGATATTTTATTTGTGCTTTAATAAATAAAGCTTGCCTGGAGATCAGAGGAAAAACCAAGCCATTATAAGCAAACACACAAGTCATGCAATGTTAGCACATGCCTTAATCCTATCACTTGGCAGGCAAGGATCTGTCTGGATCTCAGTGAGTTCAAGGCCACAGTGGAATAGAGCCAGGTGTGGTGGCACATGCCTTAAATTCCAACACTAGTTAACCATGGAGGTCTGGAGGTCTGTACAGACAGACAGGAAGTGACAGAGCTTGGCAGGAAAAGGAATAGGAACAGCCTTGAGCTAACCTCAACCCACCAACTCTCAGGCTTTAACTCCTATATTTGGCTCTGTGTTTTTTATTTAATGAGACCATTTAGCAATTCATCTACACTTAGCCATTTTTATTTTTCTATGAGAACTCTCTTCGTTTAGAGTGCTGGCTCATTTTTCAGTTGGGTAATTTGTGTCCTTAAATCAGTTTTGTGAGTTCTTTGGATATCCTGGATATTAGTCATCTGTCAGATGTGTAGTATACTAGATTTCCTCCCAGTCTGTGGGTTTCCTCTTCATTGGATTTCTTGTTTAGTTTGCTGTGCAGAAGCTTTATAATTTTATGAGGCCCACTTGCAAATTGTTGGCCTTAATTCCTGGGCAAATGGAGTCCTCTTCAATCCTATTCAGAGCTCCCACATCTGTATCTTGTAGGGCATTGCCTATGTTTTCTTCTAGCAGTTTCAGCATGTCAAGTTTCACACTGAGATCCTTGAATCATTTGGAGTCATTTTTTTTTTTATACAGAGTTTTATGTACTGGTCTAATTTCATTCTTCTCCATGGGGACATCCACTTGTTTTCCTAGAAACACTTCTTTAATATGCTGTCTTTTTCTTCAGTATCAGATTTTGGTACCTGTGTCCAATATCAGATGGCTGTAGTTACATGTACTAATGTTTGGGTCTTCTGTTTTGTTCTATTGGTCTACATTTTTGTTTTTCTGCCAGAATCATGCTGTTTTTGTTACTATAGCTCTGTGATATATCCTGAAATTTGGAATGACAATCCATCCAGAATTGTTCCTTTTGTTCAGGGTTACTTTGTCTATCCAGGGTCTTTTGTGGTTCCACAAGAATTTTTAGAATTGTTTTTACCTATTTCTCTAAAGAATGATGTGGGAATTTTAATTGGAATCCAATCAAATCTTTAAATTCATTTGGTAAACTGGACATTATCATCATAGGTCTACCAATCCATAAGTATGAGAGATCTTTCCGTGTTCTAGTTTCTCTCAATCTCTTTTGTCAGAGTTATAAAGTTTTCTTTATAAAGGTCCTTACACCTGCTTAATTAGGCTTGCTTTGGAATACATTACTTCCTTTTAAAAGAACCTATTTCTGGTCTTGACTCTGGTATTTTTAGCTAGTACTCTCACCTGAACAGGTATGTCTTTCTTTAGATCTGAGAAATTTTCTTCTGTGATTTTGTTGAAAATATATTCTGTGCCTTTCATCTGGGTTTCTTTTTTTCTTCTGTACCTATTATTCATAGATTTTTGTCTTTTTATAGTGTCTCATATTTCTTTTACATTTTGTTCTGGGATTTTTTTAGATCTAAGGTTGTGTTTGACTAAGTGATCTATTTCCTATGCCTTGTCTTTGAGTCTAGATGTTCTTTCTTCTGGTTCATTCAACTTTTGGTGAGAATTTCCTCTGAGCTCTTTCTTGGATTTCCTGAGTTTTTTTATTTCTGGTTTTAATTCACTTTTGCTTTTCTTCAGAAATTCCGTCTCTTTTTTGAATTCTATTTTTTTCATTTCTTGGATAATTTTAATTTGATGGTGTGGTGTGGTGTGTGTGTGTGTGTGTGTGTGTGTGTGTGTGTGTGTGTGTGTGTTCTAAGTCATCATTCAAGGATTTGTTCATGTCCTCTTTGATTTCTTTGACCATGTTTATAATTGCTGTTTGAAAAACAATGTCCTAATCATTAACTATGTTGCTTTTCTAAGAGAGTAATTGGGGATGTTAATTTCCTGACTACTGCAGCTGGTAAGGGGGAGGGTCAGCTCACTAGCCTGCTGCAGGTGCTAAAGGATGAAGAGGGGAAAACACCTCACCCAATCTGCCACATGGCAGATGAGGAGGGCAGACCAGCTCTCCCACTCTCATGTCCTCAGGACCAGCCCACAAATGCCCCCTGTAAACAGGATCAGCTCTATTGTGCTGCCCAGGAGAGGTGCAGGACTCACCTTCCCAAGTGCTGCAACTGGTGAGGGACAAGGCCAATTTTCCCTAGTGCTGTAGCCAGTGGAACTTGGTGCAGTCTAATGCTCAGCATAGATTGTGACAGGAGCCTAACTCAGCACCATTAAAACCTAGCAGCCAGAGATAGACATGTGCACAACTGCTCAGAGCAGTTTGCTCTGGGCAGGAAAAGGAGCCAGGGGACCACCTGGTACCTTGTGGAGCTGGGCAGTCTGGTACCATTAAGTGAGCAAATATACAGTGGGGTATGGGAAGGAAAGAGAGGAAAAGAGAGGTCTGTGTCCTATAGAGAGAGATGGATCTGAAAAGGTGAAGGCTATAAAGAACAGACTGTTGTGGAAAGCCTGCTTGCCACCTGGGGACTTGGGCTGCTGCCAAGGGCAAAGTCTGGATCCCTGGACCTACTGCAGCAGTGGTTGTGTAGAGGTCTTTGACTGCTGTTACCACTAAGGGTCATGAGGAATCCTGAGGTTGGGCTGCTACACATGGCCAAGTAGGTACCCAAGGGCCACCACAGCAGGGTATATGCTGATCTGATTGGCTTGGTGTTGCCCATGGCCATGGAGTTGTTCAGGCTTAACCTGTGGCCAAGGGCCATGTGTTTGTTCTGTGGCTGTACTGCAGCCAGGGCCTGTGTTGATGTCCATGGAGCCTGTCACCACCGGAGGTCGTGTGGACGCTCAGGATCTGAGCCCGCACCTGGAGCCATGTTATGGCCTGGTGGCCACCCTGCAGCCCAGGTGATGCTGACCTGGGTGGCCTGCCCTGCCACCCAGGGCCACAGTTCTACCCATCCCAGGCTGCATCAGAGGACCATGTCTGTGTCTGTGGTCCTACAGCAGCAGGGGTCTGTGACGATGTCCATGACCTGAGTCACCACCATGGGCCACATTGGTGCCTGGGTTCTGGGTCACCAACTGTGGTCATGGTGCTAAGGCATTCTGTGACTGGGGCCATAACAATCTGAGAAGCCTGAACTGCAACAGTGACCAGCCCTAACTGCTGCCAGGGGCCATGCCTGGGTCCATTGCCCTACCACAGCCAGGGACCATGTTGATGTCCACAGTACCTGTTACCATCTAGGGTCATGTGGATGCCTGGGGTCGAAGACTCTGCCTAGATTTTTGTTGAGGCCTAAGGACCATTCTCCAGCAGGGGTGATGCCAACCTGAATGAACTACACTGTCACCTGGGGTCATGGTATCATCTGGGCCAGGTCTACTGTTGAAGGCCATGTCTGAGTCTGTGGTCCTACCTTGGCCAGCATCTGTGGTGATGTCTGTGGCTCCTGATACCATCAAAGGCCATGCCAATGCTAGGGGTCTGAGCCACCACCTCTGGCTATGTTGGTGTCCAACAATCATGCTGCCACAGGGGCCGTGCTAATCCCGGTGGCCTCTGCTATCACCTGGGGCCATAGTGACATCTGGCCCTGGGCTGCTGATGAAGACCATGTCTGGGTCCAAGATCCTACCACAGCTGGAGTCTGTGTTGATGTCTGTGGCCCATGGTGATACCAAAGGCCACACGTATGCCCCAGAGTCTAGGCCACAATCTTTAGCCATGTTTGTGCCTGAGAGCCATGCCACCACCAAGGCCATGGCAATTTGGGTTGCCTGCAGTGCCACACAGGGTAATGGTGTGTCTAGGCCTGGACTGCTGCCTAGGGCCTTGTCTATGTCTATGGCCCAGCAGCAGCCTGGGTCTGGGTTGATGCCATGGCTCCCATTGCCCCCAAGAGCTGTATGGATGCCCATGGTCTGGACAGCCACCTGAGACCATGTTAATGTCTGAGAGCCTTGCTGCCACTAGGTTCATACTGGTCTGAGTGACCTGAGCTGCCACAGGGGCCATGTATGGGGCTGAGCTGCTGCTGAGGGCTGTGCCTGGATCCATGTACTTGCTGCAATGTGGCCACAGGGGGTTATAGGAAACATGCATAATGAACTCTGAGGGCCATGCTGAGCCAGCCCAACTCCTCCCTATCCCTGAGATGGCAGGCCCTGCTGCTGTGGATGATTCATTGGTAAATAAAACACTTATTGGTAGTAGCCAGGCAGGAAGTATAGGCAGGACTAAGAGAGAGAAGAATAGAGAGAACAGGAAGGCAGGAGGGAACACTGCAGCGGCTCCAGGACAAGGAAGATGTAAGGTATCAGTAAGCCACAAACCATGTGGCAAAGTATAGATTAATAGAAATGGGCTGAATATAAGAGTAAGAGCTAGACAATAGTAGGCCTGAGCTAATGGCCAAGCAGTTTAAATAATTAAACGTCTGTGTTTATTTTATAAGTGGGCTGTTGGAATAACAGGGCTTGGCAGGGGCTGGAGAGAAGGTCTCCAGCTACACCCTGCCCCTCGTGGGACACTGCATTGGGAGAGCTGGCCCGGGCCCCAGGGGAGAGATGGCACCCTGCACTCAGATGGCCCCACCCCCACCACTGGCATGGGCCTAGGAGAGCTAGCTCCACACCTCGCCTGAGGGAGGCGGTCTCAGTGGCCAGGACTGACCAACTCAGATACCACCCAGACCCACATCTTGGGCCTTGGATTGGCCCACCCTAACATCTACCATATCTGTGACCTGCTGGGGTGTATGAAGAGACTGGTCCTGATGAACAATGACTGCAGGATCTCCATGGTGCAACAGCAGGATGTCTGAGAGGAGTTCTGATGAGGGTCCAGTAGTGATGGTGTGCCAGAGGCCTTGAACCAGACCAATAACTCATTGCAATGACCATTCTGTGGGTGGGGCTGATTGGACAAGAGGGTATACTGCATGACACATCGAAGCACCTAATGCCACTAGGATTAATGAAAAGGTATTGGAATGATGAAGGAGCAAAGTGGGTTTTGTGTGTGTGTTGTTTTGTTTTTAATTGATTTTTGAGGAGGGTTCTTTTTGGGGGGATGCTGCAAAGGTGAGGGGAGACTATGGAAGGACTAGGACATGCATGGGATTGGAGTGCATGATGTGAATTTCCCAAAGAATCAATAAAGAATTATGTTATTACAAAATAAAAAAGCAATAATGGGCATTTTTCTTGTTTTGCATTTGATGTATGCAATTTCTACAACTGATGGGAGTGAAAACACTGGGGGCTTTCATACTATAGCTTGCCTTACCTATGGAACTGTTCTGTTACATATCCACTGTTTCTAGAAAGCCTCTAGCAAATACTTTCATTCTACTTCACAGTGAGCTGTGCTTTGGAAACAGAGGTCAACACTTTGTGGACCTGGAATCCTGAAGGACATTTCTAGAGATGAAGACATGCATTCATCAGGAGTACTTCAATTCAAAGTTAACAGTGACACATAGCTACACAAATACCTATTCAGGTGACAAATATGTACATACACACACCCCATCCCAAAATAGCAAAATACAGATCCCTGCCTTGTCATTCTCTCTTCTCATGAACATTCCAAATAGTATGTCATTGTAATGAACACATATTACATATATGACATATATAAAGCAGCCATATTATAATTCTGCAAATAATTATTGCATATATTCAAAGTACAGGAAATATTACAAATGCAAATATAACAACATGATTATTGTGGTACAATAAATGAATATATCCTTCATACCTGCTCATTTAGAAAATATCCTGAATACAATGAAATATTACTGATTGTATTTCTAACATTGCACACGCAGTCTTTCAACTTGCTTACCCTTTATGTTATATAGTTTCATGTACATCTACCCATTTCCTACTTCCTAATCCCTGGTAATCACTATTTTAGTCTGTATTTATAGATCTGGTTGCTTTTTAGATTCTAAATATAAGTAAGAATATTTGTTTCTCAGTGAAAAGCAGAAAGATGATCTCATTTTTAAGGCTCAATAATATCCCACTGTGTGTATGTGTGCATGTGTGTGTGTGTGTGTGTGTGTGTGTGTGTGTGTGTGTGTGTGTTGTCCCCACAGTTTCTTTCTTTCTCCAGTCAGGGATGAAAACCTAGTTTGTTAGCACATTATTTTGGCTATTGCATACAGTGTTTCAGAGTTTCCCTGAGCATGGGGTGCAGCTGCCTGTCTGACATCATTTCATTTCCTTTAGCTATATACCCAGAACCCAGATTGTTGGCTTTTGGCATGTCCATTTTTAATTTCTTTAGTAGCTTCTACATATTTCCTATAACTTCATCAACCACTGTTTGCACCAATGGTAAATAAGGTTTCTTTTTTCCCAACCCAGACTGATTCTTTCTGTTTGTTGTTAATAGTTATCCTAACAGAAGTGAGGGGATATCTCATGCTGACTTAAATCTCCTTTTCCCTATTGATTACTGATGTTGAACACATTTTCATCATTTTTGTTATCTTTGGAATACATGTTGTGTTGTTTTTATTGTATGCCATAGACTTCATAAGTAGAATGCACTACACCATTATAGTATAGTTCAGTCTAAAGCAGGCATGGTTACTGTCTCTAGGTGTCAAGTATTCATTCTAAGCTCATGCGCTTATTGCCAGTATTTGATAAAGCAATGCATGCAACAGTAGAAAGGGCTGACAAATGGTAACTACTTCCAGCAACAGCAGCCTTCTAACTACACTCAGCTGTAAACTTTGCTGCCAACAGTAAGCACGGGTCAGCTAGCTGGAGCCCTGGAATTCAGAATCATTTCTGAGACTTTCAATATGTATATACTATCAGCACATCATCATACAAGTGAAATTTTACAATGTTATTGCTTCTGAATGTTTAAACTAAAGATCAGGAGAAACACTTCTGTTACACATCAGGCATAACACTTTGATTTACTTCTAGACATGGTGTAAGACTGGAAATATAAAGAAAAAGATTGGTTAGGAAGCAAAATCGAAAGAAAAAACATTTGTATACTACTAATATCAAAGCAATATGAAATATACAGTAAAAATAAATATGTATATGTTATTTTGAAGAAATACAATTATGAAAGGTTTTGTAAGAATTTATGTCCAAATATTCATAATTACTTTACAATGTTCATATTTTCTGTTCTGAATATTTGGTTAATGATTGACATCCACCTATGTGTGAACTTGTAAATTCTGGTACCTTCCATCTTTAACCAATTGTAGCATTTCTGTTTGTTTGTTTGTATGTTTGTATTTTATGCTAAGTAGTGGCAAGGCATTCAGTGTACAAAAGAACAAGAAAAAACTTCATGGATATTGGTACCATAAATATATATTGACACATAAATGGTCATGAGCACTTGCTTCAAAAATCCTTCTAATAATCCTTACTGCACCTCAACTAACCCATATTATGTTCTTCCTAGACCTTAACACTGAAATAACATTCTTCCTTTGTTTCCTTTTCTGCTGATGCAGTGTTCCTGCCTAGTTAAAATGAAAACTTAAGGAACCCAAAACTTCCCATGCTTTCCTGCTGTGTCCTCCAGGCTAGGAATCCTGCCTGACACCTATTTGGTGTCCGTGAAATTTGAATTAGGTGACTAAGTGTGAATGCACAGAAAAATGCTTGGGTCCCCTAACCTATAAATCTCAGCCCTTCTCGCTTACTAAGTTATTAATTTGTTGGATTTCCAGAAGTTTGTGGATTTTATTGCCAAGTATAAATAACTTGAAAATGAATAACCGAGTGAGACACTGACAAACACAAGTAAACATTGTACCCTCTGTATCGCAATTCCTTCATGGTTTTTTATCTACCTGCAAAAATAGTTATGGCATTACATCCACAGAAAATACAGCAATAGTTATGACATCAGCATAAAGATATGAGATTGTTTCTTAAAATGTGCCTCACAACTAAACACATGAATCTATGTCATGTTTAATAAGGAAAAAAAAAACCCACCTTAACTGAAATTACTCCCATATACTTACCCATATCTTAATCAAACTACAATAATATCAAAGCCTACAACTTCAGCAGAATTTATCACATCTCTTGTTTAGCCATATTTTTTTCTTACTTGGCCCCCAGGAAAATATTCATGAGGTAAAACTGGTAATATAAAAATAATTATTTGAAAAATATTATATGAAGTGAGTTGTTGCTTCTCTACTGGATGCCAGTTTAAATTGAGCTAATTTGTTTTACCAGTAGCTTAAGAAAACCCCAGCACAGCAGCCCAACAATTATGTCCAGGTGCAAGAACTTAATTCAACAAATTCTATGTCTGCACCATAGGCCCCATTTTCAGCTGTAGCTAAGTACAGATGCCTTGAAAACCCTATGTAAACATGATCCAGCCAATCCTTGAACAAAGATATTGAAATGTTTCCAAAACTATCAATAATAAAAGTCATACTACTGTGGACATAATTCCATTCACTGATGGGAATGGCTTGATCAGAAGTTTTCAGAATATATTAAAAAAAAGTAGGGAAAAGCATCTATTTCTTTAGATTTTTTTTCTTGCACAGGGATAATACATTAAACATTTTTACATTGAGAATATGTCTATAATTCTGATCATTTGGAATTATAGACACAGAGTGAGCCATTAATACTAACATCTGTAGACAGCAAATGCTTCCTGGAAGGACTTTAGTGATGCCCCAAATGGGAAAATACTGCACATAAATAGAAGATAAAGAACTTCTGAGTGAAAGATCTGCTTACAGAAGCTGACAGGGAAGCTTAGCAGGCAAATGAAGCTCTTATAGACCTCTCCACAACCTCCATTTGCTAAAGTTCTGATCTTAAAACTTAAATATATTTGCTTTTTTGTCTCCCAAGTAACTTTCTTTAAGTGGTTTTGAGAAAATAAACCAAACAATGAAAATCAACATTTCTTCCGTTTCAGTGCTAGACACAACAGTATTTTTTCCATCATAACTCTCAATAATAATTTTCTTAGATTTGCTTGTGCTTTTAAAAATTATAGCTAATGATGTACCAAGGTTGGACAACATTAAAATGTACTGATAACAGTTAGCAAGGCTAACTCAGCTGCGAAGTGTATGCACATCAGCTTCAGTTTGCCAAGCCTCCCGGTCGGATTGGAGTGGAGGGACTAGAAGGCTAGTTCATTTGAGATTCATAGCAGAAAAGAGAAAGCACCTCTCTTCTACCGCTTCTCTTTTTACCCAAACAACGCATTTGCCATCAAGATCTATTCTGAAATATTTCTTTTTAAAGTTCCTAGTAACTTACTTATCTAGTAAACTCTGTGAGAAAGCTTTGTACTATCAAGATGATCTGTAGAAACTGAAAATATTAATTAGAGGTACCATGGAAACTTGAGATAAATCACTGGGCAGTGCTTACTCAGACATGATATGAGTGGTCTGGACATTTTGGAAACCATCCTAATCAGAAACAAACTAAAAAAAAAAACTGTCAAAAATATGAATCAAGTTCATGAGCCTGGAAGACCAGTTCTTATGAACTAAAAGGAAAGCTTAAAATCAGTCAGAAATCATAAAGGAATTTAAAGTGGTTAGAGCAACTTTTCCCATTTTTCAATAATTGCTCATATATAAGACTTATTAAAAAGTTTTGATTTATAAACTAAATCCTCTAGGGCTGAGATTTAGATATTAATAATCCAGCAATCTCATCCTTATTGCATTCAATTTCTATATATGAAGAGTAATTTGAATATGCTATTCAACTCATGACAGAGAGATAAGAATTCCATTGTGATATTCATATCCAGATAATAAACTTAACTCATAGAATCAAGCTTTAATTGCTTCCTTGTACTATGAAATTTGTTGGACACAAGATATTTATACTCAAAACACTTCGAAACAACAGCAAAATATGAAATGACAAAAAACGTATATTTTAACATTCATTTATCTTTTTTCAAAAAAGTTGTATTGAAAACTTGTGAGTCAAGTTACAAAAATACATAAACACTGATCCTAATTTCTCGAACCTCAAATTCTTTTTATTTCTTTTAATTTCTTTTTAAGAAATTAAATGCCATTAAGCAACATTTTGAAATATATTAAACATATTACATATATTGAAACTACTTATGTAGATTTGAGTGCTATTGTCACCTTTTCTATGCCAAGTAAAATAAATACATTGTTCTATTCTATATCCTAGGTATTTAATAAGATATGATCATTATATATAAGGAATTTGACTGTGAATTGTGCTACAAATAATTAAAATCATCTGAAAATCTCAGTAGGACACTTGTTCATAAGAGTTTAGCTACTGATAAGATCTTCTGTGTTCCCCATTTGAACATGATTAGAGCTCAAAGGCTGTGAGTATCCTCTCCCCTGCACATGCTTCTTTGATTGCTCAGTTCAGAAAGCCAAGTTTCAATGACAGTAAAGCCAGTCAAATAGCCACACAGACTTATGCCCCAGAACTCCTGCATTCTAGTTCAGTAAATGTCAACAATCCATCATACTAGTTCCAAGATAAAGTTTATAATAATCATTTTCCATGTGTAAAATATACGTGCATAAATAGTGTAAAGTGAGAGAGGCTTCCAGCCATTTGGCAATACACCCAAACTGTATCATGTGGATAGTCTGAGAATCCTACCTACTCATCACCTTCCCTCTCCTGTTTTGCTGGAGAGAGCACACTAGTTACTCACTATTCTGATATACCAAGGAGGTGAAATAGAGAACTAATGATCACAGTCATTGCATAAGGTGTCCTTGACCTTCTCCAGAGTAGATAGGGGAGGAAAAACTCCTAAAAACTGAAAAGGGAAATTAGCCTCCAACAGTCATAGAAAAATTAGGTTGTTGATATTGAGGTTAAAGAATCGTAAGTACATAAAATACATAAATGCAAATAAAAAAACGTATTTTACTCTTAACACATCTGCTTTTGTTCCCTAAGGTGAAAATGTAAAACACTGAAAAAGGCAAAAATTTCTGATAATTTATACAAAACTGATAGAAAGGACAAAGTCAAAGAATATCATTTCTCAATCGAGTTTTTAATATGATTATCAGTTTAACAAAACAATTTAATTTGAGCTTCAAAGAACATTGTTTGTAATTTCATTTTTTTCTGCTTATACTTCACAATAGATAATTACAAGTGTAATCATTATTGGTCATTGGCCATTAATTTGTTTCAGTGTATGTACCTCAGTGGGCAGTAATTACTGTACTGCCTTCAATAAGATATCATTAACAAAATGAGAAGACTAGAGAAATATGTTAATTACCATAAGTGCTCTCTGGAATAAACAGTCTAACAATTAAAATAGCACTTACTTTTTGTCAGACTACATTATGCTGTACAAAAAAGGGGAAAGAAAGGGAGAAAATGCTACATAATTTGATAAAAAGACATTTGAGAGAATTAATATTATTTCATTTTAAATCCATATCTGCAACTCTAATGGCCCTAAGGTAAAAAGGTATTCTTATAACAAACGGCAGTGTCTTAATAGCTTATTGTTCAAAATGAAGGGAAAGTTCTGTATATTATAATTATGAGAAATATCTTAAAATTATGAAAATATTCTCATTGTTTGGGACTTTTTGTAAGATGACTTAAATGGATTTCCTTTAGCCTACACGTAAATAGACTAGGGAGTGTTTTAAGTACACCCAAGTCAACACACTGCCTTGAACAAGTGCAAAGATCCAAACATGTCTTAAAGTAGATTTACAGGACACTTCTATGATCAAAACTAACTGTGAAAATAATTCTCCCTAGCTTTTAATCTCCATTGTTCAGGATGATCACTCATAACATTCTAAACACATTAATTCTTCATGAACATTAGTCTCTTATCTCCAGAGATGCACATATATGCTTCCTGTACTTGGTCACTTGGGGCTCTTTGGCAACTGGATTTGATGCACTCATCATATCCAAACTCAGCAGCTGTTCCTGCTTCTCTTTTATCAACTTGAGCAAGGCATACTACGTTTTACCATCATTCTTATGCCATCAAGCCTTTGCAACTTCTTTCCACTGATCTAGCAGAGCCCCTTACAACCCAGCTGCTGGTAGCCCCTTACAAAGATTCTCCTTTCTGGAGAAGGCTTGCTGACACGCATCTCTGATGACAAATTGCTTCCCCACTCTCAGATCATCTACTCCTTCACAACCTTCGAACCTCCCTGGATCTAAACCACCCAAGCTCAATTCTGTTTGAATCTGGTGCTATAATCATTCACAGCGTTATAAGATTAGATATAAACAATCAATACTTCTCACACAGTCCCGTAATTACATTGTTCCACTTAAGTCCTTCTTAGGTTCTAGGGTATGTGCATCTTAAGCATATTTGCAAATAGCATTGTCCAAAATGGTAACATCAGAAACATTGTCATAAATGACACTCTTAATTTTCTATATACATTACACTCCAGTAGTTTTGTAATACTTAGAAATTTGAACAACTGCATGAATTCCTCCCCTTGAATTATCAGAGGAACCTTTATCAAGGGTGATACTTCACCCTGTAACTTCCAAAGCTAACAAATTATCAAGTGCTTCACAATGAAATTGGTGTAGAAGTAATTTGACATCTGACCTTTTCCTTCAATTCTGTGACTTCTAAATTCAACATCCAGTCTTAAATTTAGAAGTTCCAATATCTATATGATAACACTCAGATCTCTATGTAGCACATATCAATGGCTCTTTGTGCATACCTATAACCCATAAATCTAAAACCAGACTAAATTTGTTACCATTTTGTAAGAATAATACTTCTATACAAGCATATCAGCGAGACTCTGAGGAAAAAAAATCATATTACAAAGCAAAATGTGTGGTACTTGCAAACATGTTTACTATGGCAAAGAATGCTAGATGCACAACAAACACCTCTCTCCTACAGGCAGGACACACAGCTGAAATTACATTTCCCAATATCATTGTAGACTAAAATATAACAGAGCTTCCTACCTCCTCATTTTCTTTGGCTGGAAGTTGGGTGTGCATTCCCTGCTGAGTGATGCCAAGTGACACGTGGGGCAGAGCAGCAATGCATACCCACCAGCCACCAGACACCTTCTGCTGAATGACAAACAGGCATCTGCTTTTTAACCAATATTCTTCTTGGTGTTTGTTTCAGCAGTTATCATATCAAGACCGATATTATCTTTCAGAAAATCTGTACATATCAAAATATCAACAGTAGCATCAGTTTTTTGAACTTTATGTTTTTCTTGCTTAAGTACATGTTACTTTTGTAATAATAGCATTTTAACAAAATGAAACCTTTGTTAGTATTTAAAAAAAAAAAAAGAACTCATTGACTTCTAAAGATATCATTTCCAGTACAGAAAAGTTAATGCCTGTCTGTCATTGCTATGATACATTTGTGTAATGTGGGGGAAACACAGCATTTCACTGATGCTTCCTAAATTATGACATATTCTTGTGTAAACAAATTCCTTAGAAAATAACATAAGCACAATATTTAATTAATTGCTTTGTAGAGACATTTTTTGCCTTGGCTAGTGTCATTTTAAACAGCCATAAATCCTAATCTTAACTAATACAGAGCAAAGGTTCTGTGCTAAATCAATTTCCACCCTTCAGATCCTGAGGAAATTTACATAACCTCCTGTACTATCTTCCAATGACTCCATACTTGACTGGATCATCTTGACAAACATGTCAGACCTTATGAACTCTTTAGCTCTTAGAGTGACATTAGCTTGGTTTTTAAGCCTTCTGACATACCAGTCACAACTCTGTTAATGTGATTTACAGTTAAATTAAACATAAAACCATCATTATGAAGATAAAAGGATAAAGCCTCAAGCTACAAATACAGACAAGATAGGCAACGTTGGGCAAAGAGCTCAATGCAGTCTCCCTCAGCCATCTCTGCTGGGATTGGGTGTGCTGGAGAATCTCTGTCAGAGACATCTCACCTAGAACTGGACACTCTGTTCATCATTCCAGAGTGTTGGTAGAATAGAAAAGCATGCTGAAAAGTGGTCATGGTTTTTAAGGAAAAAATAGTGTCTTGTCTATTCTTCCCTTTGTGTCCGCATTAGGACTTTATATTTTACAATTCCTTATTTCTTACAAATGTGGAAACCAAGACTAAGTTCAGGCCAGCGTTCGAAGATGATAAGAAATCGAGGTATAACCCTTCCACTTACACCACTGTAGTCCCTGTCAACGTAGCTTGCCACTGTGCCCTTCTCATCCATCCATGGAGTTCTTTCCAGAACTAAACAACTCCCTTAGCTTGATGCTTCCTGAGAACTCCTGCCTTGCCACCCTCCCCATCCTTCTTCACTCCAGGTCAGCTTTCAGACATGACTAAGTCATCTATTTCTCTCTGGACATTTTTCTTCATTTATTATGTTACATTCTCCTTAGTCAAGTATTTTCATACCTGTAGGACTGTCTTCATGCCATAAAATTATCTACCTTTGACCAGACAGTAATCCTCAGAGACAAAATATGGGCTATAAACTATTTTTTCAAAAGTAAATACATGTTTGACTAAATAACAGAAACTGTTCTATTTTAAAAATACATTAAATGAAATCAAATTTCCAATTTCTGAATGCCTTACTGAAGTAAGTGCAAGCTTCTGTTTCTGTTATATTAAAATATTTCCTTCAATGTTTTTGATTTAGTTACAATATTATTTTTACTTTTTTCATTTTTATGTTATGCTTTGGGGTGTTTTGTCTGTGTGTATGGGATGGTGTTCTGCACCACTTGTGTGCCTTGTGTTCACAGAGGCCAAAAGAGGGTTTTTTAATTCCTTGGAACTGGAGTAACAGACAATTGTAAACCACTGTATGGCTGTTGGGAAGCAAATCCAGGTCCTTTGGAAGAGCAGCCCATGTTCTTAACTACTGAGCTATTTATCCAGCTCCTATGATATCTTTCTAGAATAATTTTGCCTAACCCAATAGTCAAAAGCTTTTCATCATACTCCATAACCATTACAGCACTGTGGTCCCCAATACTTTTCTTTATAAAGTTTTTTTCTCCCTAGGAACACATGTAGAAATCTCCAGAGACAATCAGTCAAGGATTCTTCCAAAAATTATTTATTGAACATTGAATATGTACCAGGAAAAATGAGTTTCAGTGTTGAAAATTCCAAGGAAGTCTTCATAGAGCAGGAAAACTTTCATTTGAAACTTGATAATGAGCTTTATTAAATAGTAGAAAAATATAAAGGGCTGAGGGCCCAAGTACAGAATGGTTATATACAAAGTCACAGAGATGAAGAACATCAAGCATAAATGGGGAGTATGAAGATGCCCTACAGGAATGGAACATAAACAGATGAGAGACCTGAGACTTAAAAGAGATGGTGTTGAAGAATAGGAGGCAGCAGCTGAGGTCTCTGCACGGTACGTTACTGCACAGCCTTCAGCTTCCAAGAGTGATTATCAACAGGAAACCTTGTTCTGACATAGAGATTTAGCACACAAACAAATCCATTTTTGAAATATACCAAGGTTTTCTTTGAATTATGCCTACCTATAAAGAGAATAAAGATCTGATCATTTCACTTTAGTAAGAACAAATTTATTTCTTGGCTCCTCTCTGAAAATCATTGAATCTAACAAATTATTTATACTTTGGAATTCTGTTACCAACTTACTCTTTCCCTACCCTCACTTGGCTGTTTCAAATTTTCTTTCTTAATTTTTTTTTACTTTAGACATGATTTTCTCGATTATTTTGGTTTCTCTGAAAATGTTTTTCTTATTCTGAATCATAATACAGCACTCCACTAATCATTTCAGATATTAAGCCAGATCTTTTCCACTTGTTATGTTGACAATTAATAAAACACATCTGGTATTCTCTCCTTCCATGACTGTTGAAAGACTAGCATAAGGAAACTTTTGGAATTCTCTATCAAAAAGTACCTATTCAAGCTGGACAGTGGCAGTACATGCTTTTAATCCCAGCACTAGAGAGGCACAGCCAGGTGGATCTCTGTCAATTTGAGGCAAGCCTGGGCTACAAAGTGATATCCAGGACAGGCACCAAAACAAAACAAAAAAAAAAAAAAAAAGAAAAAAAAGAAAAGTACCTATTCAAATACTGGGAAGATACCATAATTGGTGAAGTGCTTGCTGTGGAAGCACAAAGACCTGAGTTTGACCCTCAGAACCAGCATACAACAGTTTGAACATAACAATATGCCATTTTAATCCAGTACTGTGGAAAGAGAGATGAGTATAACTATGGGGTTTGATGGCCACCCGCCTAGCCTAACCAGTGAGAGACCCTATCTCAACAAATTTAAAAGAGAGAGAGAGAGAGAGAGAGAGAGAGAGAGAGAGAGAGAGAGAGAGAGAAATGAGTGGCACCTAAGGAACTACATTCTAGGATGTCTACACAACACACACACACACACACACACACAGAGAGAGAGAGAGAGAGAGAGAGAGAGAGAGAGAGAGAGAGAGAGAGAGAGAGAGAGAGTTTTCTTTTTATTGGTGAGAACAAATGCTGTGTTGAGCAAGTGTTCTACTCCTACAGTTCAGATCTTCTGCCCAAGGAATGATGCTCCTCACAGTGAGCCTTCCCAAATAAGATAATTTAAGACAAACCCACACAAGCATGCTCACAGATCAACCTAGACAATCCCTCACTGAGACTTTATTCTCAGGAGATTCTAGATTATTTCAAATTGACAACTAAAACTAACCATCACAATGGTTTGACTGAATTCCTTCCAATTTCAAATTGTTTAATACAATATACTTTATTTAAAAAAAAATCATTCAAATAGTTCCTTCCTTGTAGCATGAATCTTAAAGATACTTG
Organism: Onychomys torridus; assembly: GCF_903995425.1. Taxonomy (NCBI): domain Eukaryota; kingdom Metazoa; phylum Chordata; class Mammalia; order Rodentia; family Cricetidae; genus Onychomys; species Onychomys torridus. Next base: position 84,018,618 of record NC_050449.1, read on the forward strand.
TTAATAAAAAATAAAAACAAACCTGAGGCCAGTTATTGGGGTGAATGCTGGAAGATCAGAGAAGCAGAACAAGCCACAGCTATCTCACCTTGCTAGTTCCTCAGGTGATCCTGTTTCCTCAGGCTGGAAGCTTCTGAGTCCTCTTCCACATGAATCTCAGCTGAACTGTGTTGCTCCAAAGCCTGAACACTTAACCAACCAAATGCTTAACTAAATACATGCTTTACTCACTTAGTTCCTGGTCCTCACGCCTTATATACCTTTCTCTTTCTGTCCCCACTCCCTGGGATTAAAGGTTGGTTTTCTGGGATTAAAGGCGTGGATCACCAAGTTTAGCTGTTTCTAAAGTGGCCTTGAACTCAGGGATCCAGCTAGCTTTGCGTCCCAAGTGCTGGGATTAAAGGCGTGCACCACCACCGCCCAACTTCTGTTATGGCTTACTCTTCCCATTTTCTAGCCACCATTTTTGGCTTTGTTCTAGTGGCTGTCTGTTCTCTGACCCCAGATATGTTTATTTCAGGGAACACACAATATTTCAGGGAACACAATACCCACCACACTTCCTTGATAATTCATTTTGTGGCATAAGTCTGAAACTTTTATTTTAAATTAAACATCAATTTTATGATTTCTTTTCTTTTTTCATGATACCAAATTTTATAAAATATAAGAAATTTCAATTATTCTGAATATATCTGAATAATGCTAATGATCTTTTTCAAGAAAAAAAGTCAGTCCATACATTTAATCACTAGTTACACACAATAGAATCCATGCTATCATTTCATATATAATTTTTAAAATTTATATATGTGCATGTGTCTGTTTCATACATGTATGAGAAAGCCAGGAGAGGGTGTCAGATCTCCAGGAGCTGGAGTTACAAGCATGTGCTAAGCATTCTCTTCAAAACTAAATCTGAAGTTCAGTTCCCAATGGGTGACACCTGACATTTCTTACCTTCTTTTTTATAAAACAAAAACAAAAACAAAAACAAAAGTGTACTCATGCAAGTAATTGATTATTTGAAAACACATTTAGAGGGTAGAAAGAGAATTCTGAGAACTCAAGTCTTCTGGAAGACCAAAAAGTGTTCATAAACACTGAGCCATCTGTCCAGCGCACAATTTCATATATCACATGAAATGGAATTCTGTGTTTTCCCAGGATATTGATTAGTATCATTGCCAATATCAAAGGGAAGATGCTAGTTTGAAAGTTCTGTTAATTAAATGCTATATGTTGACCTTTGTTTACTGAAAAGCAGTGAAATAACTGGGAAATTTAGCTGTACCTTATGGTGATATTTGATTTGTGCTGTAATGTGATTTTATTTGTATGTTAATAAATAAAGTTGCCTGGGGGTCAGAGCTAACAACAAGCCATTTAGCAGAAGTCTGGCAGTGGTAGCACATGCCCTTAATCCCAATCACAAGACAGTCAGATCTCTGTGTGTTCAAGGATACAGCCAGCATGGAGACACACGCCTTTAATCTCAATGCCAACCATACAGACCTGGAGGTCTGTATAGACAGGCAGTGACAAGGAGATCCTGTGGTTGGGTTTACAACCAATAAGAAGACAGAACAAAAAGTCAATAAAAAAGACAGACAAGACAGGAAGTAGTTTTCTTTCGGCGGGGAGACATTGATAGTGAGGGGTAAGAAGGCGGTCTTGGTCTTAGCTCCTGGCTGCTGCTCTGACCTCTGGGCTTTTAGCTCTGCTTTTGGCTCTGTGTTTCTTATGTAATAAAACCATTCAGAATTACATCTACAGTACCTGTAGTGTTTGAATGTGGTATACATGTGCTTACTAGTTTGGGTGTGCAAATGTATGCCAGTATATGCGTGTGTGTGGGGGGGGGGGTGTCCAATTTCAACATTGTGTGTCTTCCTCAATCACTTTGCACCTTACTTTTTGAGATACAATCTCTTGTTGAATCTGGAGCTCACCAGTTCAGCTAGTCTGGCTGGTGCTCATTCACCAGCACCTTCCTGTCTTGGCACACACCTGCCTCCCAGGTCTTGTGCTGCAATTTCAGATATACAACAGATCTGGCTTCTCATGTAGATGCTGGCAAGCAGTTTGCTCAACAAACTCTCTTTCTAGCCTCTAAATGTGCTTTTCAAATAATAGCTATCAGTTACTTGACAGGTATATTGTTTATAAAAAGAAACTCAAAGAAGATAAATCTACAAACAGAAAACATGTTAGGTGCTTTAAGGACTAAACCTAAAGTTAGACTTTTTTTAATAAAAATAATGCTTTAAGCTGCTTCGATGGCATAGTGGATAAAGCATTTGAAGTCCTCAACTCAGTTGTAGTATTCCTTTTCAAGCACTTATTATCTAACAGCCAAATTGAGGTCTTGTAGATATCGTAAATCAAACTACATATTCTGTTGTGTGAATATGTACACATATACATAATAATAAGTATTAAAGGAAAGATCAATTTTACTACATGAGTTCAAAATAAATAAGATGATAAGTTGGGTGGGTAGAGAAAAGGAAATGGGTCTGGGAGAAGGTGAATATGACCAAAATACATTGTGCAAAAGTTAGATAAAAAGTGAGCAAAGTCTCAAAATAAATACAAGTTACAAATGGCATATATGTGTATAATTATAGTATATCCTACTAATATGTATAGATACTATGTGTCAATTGAATTTTGAAGGAACTCTCATGTAAATAAACATCATTATTGATCCTTCTGGCAGCCATTTACAGGAATAAAATGTACTTAAACACAGTGTTTGCAGGGAGTTTCCTTGAATGACTCAAGCTTTCTGTAAGCTATATATTATGGTGATATTTTATTTGTGCTGAAATATGATTTTATTTGTATGTTAATAAATAAAGTTTGCCTGGAGATCAGAGGTCATAGAGAGCCAGGAACAGCAGTCAGGCAGTGGTAGCCCATTCCCTTAATCCGATCACATGGCAGGCAGTCTCTGTGTGGTCAAGGACACAGCCAAGCATGGTAAGACTGAGCCTTTAATCCCAGTACCAACCATAGAGACCAGGAGGTCTATATAGACAGGCAGTGATGAGGAAGTCACATGGTTGGGTTTAGAGCCAATGAGAAGGCAGAACAGAAAGGCGATTAAAAACACAAGTTAGGCAGGAAGAGGGGGGATCTGTGATTGGTTTGTAAAATGAATAAAAAAATTCTTCCAACTTTTTTTTTGTATCTGTTGAATTTGCTTTGTGGCCAAGAATATGGTCGATTTCAGAGAAGGTTCCATGGGGTGCTGAGAAGAAGGTATATTCTTTTTTGTTAGAATGGAATGTTCTGTAGATATCGATTAAGTCCATTTGAGTCATAACATCAGTTAAGTCTTTTATTTCTCTGTCAAGTTTGGATTTGGCCGATCTGTCCAGAGGTGAAAATGGGGTGTTGAAGTCTCCCACTATTAATGTGTGGGGTTTTAATGTGATTTAAGCTTTAGTAATGTTTCTTTTACATATGTGGGTACTCTTGTGTTTGGGGCATAAATGTTCAGAATTAAAACTTCATCTTGGTGGATCTTTCCTGTGATGAGTATGTAATGTCCTTCATCATCTCTTTTGATTGATTTTAGTTTGAAGTCTATTTTGCTGGATATTAGGATGGCTACACCAGCTTGCTTCTTAAGACCATTTGATTGGAAAGACTTTTCCCAGCCTTTTATTCTTACGTAGTGTCTATCTTTGAATTTAAGGTGTGTTTCTTGTATGCAGCAGAAAGATGGGTCCTGCTCTCATATTCATTCTTTGAGCCTGTGTCTTTCTACAGGTGAATTAAGTCCATTGATATTAAGGGATATTAATGACCAGTGATTGTTCATTCCTGTTATCTTTTGGTGGTAGTGTGTGTGTGTACTTCTCTTCTTTGAGGTTTGTTGTTGTGGGGTTATATCTTGCCTGTCTTTTTGTGGATGTATCTGACTTCCTTAGGTTGGACTTTTCCTTCCAGTGGTTTCTGTAGGGCTGGGTTTGTGGATAAGTACTGTTTAAATCTGGTTTTGTCTTGGAAGATCTTGTTCACTCTATGATGATTGAAAGTTTTGCTGGGTATATTAGTCTAGGCTGGCATCCGTGGTCTCTTAGTGTCTGCATTATATCTGTCCAGGTCCTTCTGGCTTTCAAAGTCTCCATTGAGAAATTGGGTGTTGTTCTGATGAGTTTGCCTTTATAAGTCACTTGGCCTTTTTCCTTTGCTGCTCTTAATATTCTTTCTTTATTCTATAGGTTTAGTTGATTAATTATTAGGTGGTGCGAGGACTTTTGGGGGGGTCTAGTTTGGTGTTCTATAGGCTTCTTGTATCTTCATAGGCATTTCCTTTTTTAAGTTGGGAAAGTTTTCTTCTATGATCTTGTTGAACATAAATCCAATTACTCTGAACCTGATAGAAGAGAAAGTAGGAACTCTTGAATGCATTGGCTCAGGAGATCACTTCCTAAATATAACACCAGTAGCACAGACACTGAGAGAAACAATTAATAAATGGGACCACTTGAAACTGAGAAGTTTTTGTAGGACAAAGAACACAGTCAACAAGAAAAAACAACAGCCTATAGAATGGGAAAAGAACTTCACCAACCCCATATCTGACAGAGGGCTGATATCCAGAATATATAAAGAACTCAAAAAATTAGACATCAAAATAACCAACAGTCCAATTAAAAAGTGGGCTATAGAACTAAACAGAGAATTCTCAACAGAAGCTCAAATGGCTAAAAGACATTTAAGGAATTGCTCAACATCCTTAATCATCAGGGAAGTGCAAATCAAAAGGACTCTGAGATACCATCTTACACCCGTCAGAATGGCTAAGATCAAAAACACTAAAGACAGTTTATGTTGGAGAGGATGTGGAGCAAGGGGAACAGTCCTACACTCTTGGTGGGAATGCAATCTTGTACAGCCACTTTGGAAATCAATACGGCACTTTCTTAGAAAATTGGGAATCAATCTCCCTCAAGACCCAGCTATACCATTCTTGGGCTTATAACCAAGGAATGCTCAATCATACCACAAGGACACATGCTCAACAATGTTCATAGCAGCATTATTCATAATAGCCAGAACCTGGAAACAACCTATATGCCCTTCAACTGAAGAATGGATAAAAAAAAAAATGTGGTACATATACACAATGGAGTACTACTCAGCAGAGAAAAACAACAACATCATGAGTTTTGCAGGCAAATGGATGGAACTAGAAAAAAAATCATCCTGAGTGAGGTAACCCAGACTCAGAAAGACAAACATGGTATGTACTCACTCATAAGTGGATACTAGATGTAAAGCAAAGGATAACCAGACTGCAACTCACAACTCCAGGGGGGCTACCTAGTAAAGAGGACCCTAAGAAAAACACAGGCATCACCCAATGACAGAAATGGATGAGATCTACATGAGCAAACTGGACATAAGGGGGGCTAATGAAGGGCAAGGGTCAAAGGAAAGAGAGCTTAGGGGAGCAGGAGATCCCAGCTGGATCAGGAATAGAGAGGGAGAGCAAGGAATAACAGACCATGATAAATGAAGACCACATGAGAATAGGAAGAAGCAAAGTGCTAGAGAGGTCCCCAGAAATCCACAAAGACACCTCCACTGTAGACTACTGGCAACGGTTGAGAGAAAGCCTGAGCTGATCTACTCTGGTGATCGGATTGTCGAACACCCTAACTGTCATGATAGAATTCTCATCCAGTGACTGATGGAAGCAGATGCAGAGATCCACAGCCAAGCCCCAGGTGGAGCTCCAGGAGTCCAACCAGCGAGAGAGGGGAGGGATTAGATGAGCAAGAGATATTGAGACCATGATTGGAAAAAGCACAGGGACAAATAGCCAAACTAGTGGAAACACATGAACTGTGAACCAATAGCTGAGGAGCCCCCATGGAACTGGATCAGGCCCTCTGGATAAGTGAGATAGTTGATGAGCTTGAACTATTTAGGAGGCCCCCAGGCAGTGGAACTGGGACCTGTCCTTATTGCACGAGCTGGGTTTTTGGAACCTAGGGCCTATGCTGAGACATTTTGCTCAGCCTTGGTGTAGGGAGGAGGAGACTGAACCTGCTTCAACTGAATCTACCAGGCTGAGCTGAATCCCCAGGGGAGACCTTGCCTTGGAGGAGGTGGGAATGGGGGTGGATTGGGGGAGAAGGGAGGACAGGAGAATCCATTGATGATATGTGAAATTAAATTAATTATAAAATAAAAATATAAAAAATTCCTAATAAAAAAATAAAAGAAGAAACTAGCATCCCCACCACAATACTCCATGAGATAAGAAAATTAGCTAATACACAAGATAAGAACTTCAAAATAGCAATTATAAGTATATTAAAAGAGGTAAAGGGGGATATAAACAAATGCATGAATGAAGAGCATGAAAACACAGTTGGATAAAAAATGAAAACAATTCAAGATATGAAAACAGAATTTAATTTTAAAAAATCTAAAGAAAAGCCAAACAAATAAAACTCAACATGAAAAACTCAGGAAATTAAACAAAGAGCTCAAAGGAATGGCTCACCAACAGGTTGGATGAAGTGGAAGAGAAAATAACAAGTCCCAAAGACAAGGTAGAAGAAATGAATCAGTCAAAGAAAATGTTAAATTAAAAAAAAAAAAAAAAAGGAACAAGGCATCTAGGAAATCTGGGACACTATGAAAAGATCAAACATAAGAATAATATGTGTGGAAGAAGAAGAAATCCAAGGGAAAGGAAAGGAAAATATTTTTAACAAAATCACAGAAGGAAATAGAAAATTTCCCAAATCTAAAGAAAGACATGCCTAATAAAGTATAAGAGGAATAAATAAAGGCCCAGAAAATACAATTCCCATGTCACATAACAGTCAAAATGCTAATGTAGAGAACAAAGAAAAGATATTGAAGCTGCAAGAGAAAAAGGAGAAAAAAGCCAAGTCAAATAGAAAGGCAGGCCCATTAGAAAAACACCCAACTTTGTATTGGAGACTTGAAAGACAGGAGAGCCTGGATTGATGTTCTACAAGTTCTGAAAGACCACAGATGCCGGCTCAGACTACTGTACCCAGGAAAACTATCAGTCATAATCAAAGGAAAATGGAAAAAGGTTTCATGATAAAAACAGATTTAAGGAATGTAATGGTCTTCTAAACCATCTCTACAGAGCACACTTGAAAGAATGCTTCAAACTGAAGGAAAGATTAAACCCAAGAGGAAACAAGAAATAAATAATCCCAGAACAAAAAGCTAACCTATTCCCTAGCGTGAGATACCTTTCTCAGCCTTGATGCAGCGGGGAGGGGCTAGACCCTTTTGGTATGCCAGACTTTGTTGACTCCCCAAGAGAGGCCTCACTCCCTCAGAGGAGTGGATGGGGGCATAGGATGGAGGAAAGGTGGAGGGGGAAGGGAGAAGGGAAAGGAGGGGGAACTGGGTATAATATGTAAAATGAAAAAAATTAATAAAATAAATAAATAAATAATTCTAGAACAGTTAGTCAAAAAAGTTCTAATAAAACAATACCACCACCACCACAACAAAATAAATTAAATTAATAAATAAACATTATTCAATAATAATTCTAGATATTAATTGTCTTGATTACATCCAAGAATAAGGCACAATTGATGAAATTGTATAGAATCCATCTTTCTTTGCCTCCAAGAAATAAGTCACCATAAGTGATATATACCACCTAAGTGTAAAAGGATAAGAAAAGATATTCTACCAGGTGGTGGTGGTGGTATATATCTTTAATTTGAGCACTCAGGAGGCAGAAGCAGGAGGATCTCTGAGTTCAGAGCCTGGTCTACCAAGTGAGTTACAGGACAGCCAGGGATACACAGAGAAACCCTGTCTTGAAAAAAAAAAAAATGAAAGAAAGAGAGAGAGAGAGAGAGAAAGAAAGAAAGAAAGAAAGAAAGAAAGAAAGAAAGAAAGAAAGAAAAGGTATTCTAAACAAATGGAACAAAGAACCAAGCAAGTAAAGGTATTTTAAATACCTACAAAATAGATTTCAAACCAAAATAATCAGAAGACAGGCAGTAGAGGGAGAGACATTTTATACTCATTAAAGGAAAAATCCCCCAAGAGAATTTTTACAATTCTAAACATTCATGTTCCAACTATAGAGACAGCCAGTTTCATAAAACAAACAATACCACCACTGCCACCACCACAACAAAATAAATGGAATTAATAAATAAACATTATCCAATAATGATTCTAAATATTAATTGTCTTGATTCCCTCCAAGAATCTAAACCTAAGATTGACCCTGATACAGTGATAGAGGGTGATTGCAATACTCCAGTTTCATCAATATAAACATCATCCAGACAAAAACCAAATAGAAACCTGGGAGCTAAATAATGTCATAAATCAAATGAATCTAATAGATACCTACAGAAAATCCCACCCAAGCACTAAAAATATACTTTGTTTTCAGCAGCCCATGGAACTTTCTCCCAAATCGACCACATATCAGGACCCCCAAATCGACCATATATCAAGACACAAAACAAGCCTCAACAAATTTAGGAAAATAGAATATGTGCATGTTTTCTGATGACAAAAGAATAAAACTATATATAAACTGCAACAGAAATAGCAGAAAGTGTACCAAATCATGAAAGCTAAACAGCACATTACTGAATAAAAAAATGTGTCAAGGGGAAAAGTAAGAAAGGAATTTAAAAATTCTGAGAATTGAATTAAAATGAAGACACAACATATTTATATAAGGGACGTGATGAAGGCAATAGCAAGAGAGGACTTTATAAAGTTAAGCACCTTCATCAAAACCAACAACACAAAAAACTAGTATGTGGAAAAGACAATAAAAGTCAATGCTGAAATTAATAAACTGGAAAGAAAAATACAATACAAAGAATCAATGAAAGCAAGAATTGGTTCTTTGAAAAGATTAACTAGATTTACACAGAAATTAATCAAAAGAAAGAGTTTAAAGTTTCAAATCAATAAGACCATAGATGAAAAGAAACATTATAACAGATACTGAGTAAATTCAGAAAATCATACAGACACACTATAAAAAAAAAAAAAAATCTGTGCTCCCCTAAAGTGAAAAACCTAAAAGAAATGGATCAATTACTTGATGTGTAAGGCCTACCAGAGTAAAATCAAGTTGAAATAAATAATTTAAACCAACCCATAACAACCAATGAGATAAAGGTAGTAATTTTTAAAAGCTCTCAACTAAAAATAAGTCCAGGTCCAGATGAATTCAGCATAGATTCTTCCAGATCTTCAAAGAACTAACATCAATATTCCTCAAATAATCCAATAAAAAAGAAAAGGGAGGAACATTCCCAAACTTTTTATGAAGGCAGGATTACCCTGATTCCAAAACCAAACATACAACAACAAAAAATTATCAGCCAAGTCTCTCCTATGACTAAATGTTATTGCCTAATTCATAAATCATAGGATCACATTTCTTTCAGACTTGAGAGATGTAAAACAACTCAAAGCATTTCACAAATAGATATAAAATTATTTCAAAAAATGATATTTCCTATCTGGGTAATAGTGGTGCACAAATTTAATCCTACCTAGTATTTGAGAGACAAAGGCAGGCACATTTCTATCAGTTCCAGGACAACCTACATAGAGTCCCAGTGCTGTGAAGTAATCCTTCTGTACACTGTGAATATATATTACTCTCATTGGTTAATAAAGAACTGACTGGCTGAGAGCCAGGAAGGAAGTATAGGCAGGCCAACCAAACTAAGGATGCTGGGATGAAGAAGGATGGAGTCAAAGACATCGCCAGCAGATGCAGGGAGAAGCAAAATGAGCATGCTATACTGGAAAAAGGTACCAAGCTATGTGACAGAGTGTAGATAAGAAATATGGGTTAATTTAAATGTAAGAGATAGCTAGTAACAAGCCTGAGCTATTGGCCAAGCATTTATAATTGATATAAGCCTCAATGTGTTTATTTGGGAGCTGCTGGTGGGATGGAAATTTCCACCTATATTCCAGAGTAACAGAGTGCAACTTTGTCTCAAATAATACAAATAAATAAATGCTATTCACCTCTTTATTGTTTGAAATTTTAATACATTGCATATAGTGTGTTTTCACCAAATCCATCCTTCAATCTTTTCCATCCAATTCCTTCCCAGTTACCACCGTCTACAATTTTCACTTCCAACTTCATGTTCTTTATTTTTAAACCCACTTAGTCCACTTGGTAGTACTTACATGCACATAAGTGTAAGGACATCAACTAGATCATGGATAGCTTCTCAGGAGCCACATCCCTAAAGAAAACTAACTCCCTCACCCAATGGCCACCAACTGCCAATAGCACCTCAGGAAAGACGGAGCTTCCTGAGACCCTTCTTCCTCATTTTGGCATTTTAGCTGACTTGATCATTCACAGATTTTTCCACACATAATTACAACCACTGTGCAACAGCCCTGTCATATCCAGAAAACACTGTTTCCCTATGTTCATTCGTTAGCTCTGGCTCTCACAGTGTTTCTGCCCTGGCTTCTATTATGACCTCTCAGCCTTGAAGGAGGGAAGGAGTGATATAGACATCCCATTTAGAAATGAATATTCTACAGTCCATAAATCTCAGCATGTTGATTGGTGTGGGTCTCTGTATTCATCACCATCTCCCACAAAAAAAGATGACATAATGAGGGTTGAGTACCGCATTAGTCTATGGGTATAAAGACAAGTACTTATCAGGCAGTTTAATGCTGCTCCCATTTAACAACATCTTAGCAGTAGGCTCTCCACCAAGGCCTATGACCTACCCAGCCATGAGTCCTTAGCCCAGTGTCTTAGTCAATGTTCTATTGCTGTGAAGAGACACCATGACCACAGCAACTCTTGTTTTTTCTTTTTTCAAGACAGAGTTTCTCTGGGTAATAGTCCTAGCTGTCCTGGAACTCTCTTTGTAGACCAGGCTGGCCTCAAGCTCAAGAGATCTGCCTGCCTCTGCCTCTCAAGTGCTGGGATTAAAGACATGCATCACCATCACCTAGCAACCATAGCAATTCTTACTAAAGAAAACAAAAACAACAACATTTAATTGGGACTGGCTTACAGTTTCAGAGGTTTATAATCCATTATCATCATGGTGGGAAGCATGGTAACACGCAGGCAGTCATGGTGCTGGAGAGGTAGTTTAGAGTTCTACATCTAGATCAGAAGGAAGTAGAAAGAAGGAGCAACTAGACTTGGCTTGGACATTTGAAATCCCAAAGCCTACTACCAGTGACATACTTCCTCCAACAAAGCCAAACCTATTCTAACAAGACCACACCTCCTAATCCCTATCAAGTACTGCTACTCCCTAGTGCTCAAACATTCAAATATGTTGAGTCTATGGGGCCATTCCTATTCAAACCACCACATCCAGTTAATGGTACCAGGCATAAATAACTACTGAAGACGTCAATTGTGCTGTTTGGTTAGCACGCCTTGCCATACATTGTTATCCTTCTCCCATGAATTATAAATATTTTCCCAAAATCTTGTTGTACCTCAGTACACAAAGTCATTTGCCATGGGATTCCAGACAGCTATCTCTTGCAAGAAATCAATATTGTTAGTGTGGACATCTGGACATCACTATAGAAAAATGGTTATCAAAGTGACCTGAATGGGAAGCTTTTGTTGGAGATGTGGTTGGAGGAATACAGAAACTAGTTCAGACTACATCTAAATACCTTATACAAGCTATCAGTGAAATGAAAACTGGTGATGCTCCTAGAGAGAGCTGGGGAACATTGTTCAGAAACATGCCCAGTGGAATAGATTTGCAGTGGTTCAAAGCTATGTGGGCATGGAATCTATGAGCTTTTCCACACAGCTCTCAACACACTGTACACTTCCAGAAGTAAAGGCATTGCTGTGATGGAGTTGTGCCATGTGGTTGCAATTGAGCCAGTGATTTGTGAAGGTGGATGGCAGGGTAAAACTGGACAGAAGGTTGGACTCTGGGGACAGGAGACTGAAAGCTGTCTGCTCAGTTTGAGCACACCCTGCTGGTCACGGAGAGACCTCACCCAAAAGCTCAGCTGCTGGAGGCCTCATTCCATGTTCCAGTTTTCATTTCTCCTAAGATGCACATCTCAATGCCCTCTTGCTGGACTGTGCATTTTATTGGAAGTACAAAAAGAAAGGGCTCTTTTAATCATTTGTTTGGTTTTGACTGTGGCTATGAAAAGACTACAACATATGGTGTGTGTCCTTAAGAGGATTTGTTTGTTTGTTTGTTTTTGGTTTGGGTTTGGGGTTGGGGGGGGGCTGTTTTTGTTTTCTTTTTTTCTTTTTTGGTTTAAAAAAGCTAAGAAAAATAAATGCAATATTACTCAATTCTTTTCAGTCCCCAGCCTCACACCCTCAGTTCTCTGTACCTGTGTTTTCTTATTTGCTCTTTGAGCACTTTTACATAAAACTGCTTCTGATTGCTTTTTATCATTGCTACAAACCTTCAATCAAGGGCCATCCAGAAGAATATTGAAGATGAAAAATCTTGAAACTTTAGCAACACATGTTGATCCAGGCCTTTTGTTACATAAAAATATGTGTGAAAATGCATGTGCATACATTTTAAATTCTCAAAATTGCATGACCTTTGGGTTTGGGGTTTTGGGGGGTTGTTTTTGTTTTGGTTTGGGTTTATTCTGCTTTGATAGGCTGTCTGCTGTCATAAAGGGATCAGTAATTTGTGTGATGTAATTCCCAGTTGGGAACTGGCCTTCTTCCACCCCCATGCTAATAATTTACCCTTGTATGTGTGTAGAGAAGTGCTCACTCTGAGAAACTTCTTTCCAGTACGGACTGTGTGTCAGTGAATGAATGCTAAGAATCCCTTTGGGAAGAGGCTATCAGACTGTTTAAGATCTGGTGTGTGGTAAAAATAGCTATGCTTCAGGTGGTGGCTAGCTGCTACCGAGAATAACTTCATAATACAATGCTATTTTAGACCTCTATTTGATCAGAAATATGAGGGATGAAGCCCCCTTTCCTTCCCTCTTTTATTCTATGGGTACCTTTCCAGAGTAAAGAGTTCCCTGTGACAGATAATGGGGAAAGAGTTCCCAAAGGTCTCCAGATGTGAGCACAGTAACGAGGGGCGTGTAAGTTTATAACATTTAGTGCACTAACAGTAGTAAAAAAGGAACTTGTTGGATCCTGTAAATGTGCAGTGAAAATCTTGGTGTAATGTAAATGCACCTTACCTCTACATAGCTGAGAGCATCATCAAAAAGTGGCCCTGGTGCCCAGATTATGTGCTCCTCAGTAGTTGTCCAAGTAGGACTATATGCAGTGGAGATCATAAAGTTGTCATAAAACTATCTTGATAACTGGGTATCTGATGACTTTCTTGTAATATAATTTGATACCATTGACACATTTTTCCCTCAAACATTGCTTTAAAGGAATAATGATAATGTTTACCTGATTTTTTCTAATGATTTAGTAAAGTGTCTAAATCTGGTATAGACTTCTTGGTGACTATGTATAAAGTTTTTTATAAAACTGTAGTGTGCCTGGCGGTGGCAGAGGCAAGCAGATCTCTGTGAGTTCAAGACCAGCCTGGTCTACAGAGTGAGTTCCAGGACAGTCAGGGCTAAATGGAGAAACCCTGTCTTGAAAAACTAAAAAGAAAAGAAAATCTGTAGTGTTTCTGAATGGAATGCCTTGTAATATAAATGTTAATATGATGTGTAAAGGTCTGTACTGTGTAAAGATTAAAAGTACCAATGATTTAAAATGTTTCACATACTGACCTCTGAAGCCCCTCATTTCCGTATTGATGCAAAGACTTCTCCCACAAGCTCTCGTTATCTTTCTTCATTCTACCATTTCCAGCCAAATCCAATATTTTGTTTCAGAAAACAATTCCGTGCCACAAAAAAAAAAAAAGAAAGAAAAAGAAAATGCTAACAAAGAACAAGCAGGAACACAATTTTATATTTTAATTTTTAACCGTTTATACAAATTTTCTTGTTCAGCTACCTATGCTGATTTTAATATAAAATTAATATCACTTCAAACCCCCGCTCTCTCTAACACCTCCCAAAAGGAAACACTTAAGTGGAATAAACAGTCCAAGTATCCCAAGGGAAATCTTTCCCACTTTAATCCACATAGACCACAAGCAGGAATGTACATCATTTGCTAGAGGCTCCACAGCCTGTGAACTATATGTCAGAGCCTTGTCCTGTTGCTAGTGGCGGAGATAATCATGTTTTGTGTCAGAGCCTCGTCCTGTTGCTAGTGGCGGAGATAATCATGTTTTGTGTTTATGTAACACCTTTGTTTTGTGGCACTTCAGAATATTATGTGTCTTGCATCACTAATCTCCAAACATTTTCATGGTTGTGAGACTAAATTGAAATGAGGGGTTGTGTTTTAACCTGAAAAGTGGAGTGGGGAAAAAAAAGAAGAAAAGAAAAGATGCTGAGCACAGCATATCTTGTTGAGCGTGTATGGAAATGTTACGGGTCCAGACACTCATTCCCTGTCACATTAAATGCACCATTCTCCATAAGTGAATCTTCCTTTCAATCTAGGAGAGCCATGACTGAAAGCTGAAAGAAAGCTGTAGTGACTAAGCATCCGAGTGGAACCTCAGGGCCTCTGTATTTCCCTTTTAATCCTGCTCCTAATTTGTGATGTGACCCCAAGAAACCCTTTGCCCTCCTTAAACTTCAATTGTTTTACTTACAAAATAGTGTTATGTCAGCCATATTACTCAGCACTCTTCCTCTGGCTCCCAACACCCAGTCTTTTGTGGTGTCTTTTAATTAATTTGTTCATCTAGTCAACAAATATATATTGAACATCTTCTGTGTTTAAGGCACTGGCTCAGATACTTGGACTTCTAAAAGAAATTAAGACATTTCCTTAAATTTTAAAAATAGAAGCAGGATCACTTACTGGTATAAAAATAACATCATTGTAAACCATTATATGTTAAATGTCACAGAATGTTGTAAATTAGATACTAAATGAATTCTGAGGATTCACTTCTAGCATGTTGGATTGACAGAATATTCTCTATAAAATGAAAGAAGTAAAATACAATTAATAAATTATGATAATAAAAGAAAAATGATTGCAGGGAAACATAACATTGCTTTAGTTTTTTTTTAGTTGTAACTGAAGAGATAATAGGATGATTCAAATCAGTGGCGTCCAGGACAGTTTGTGGATGGTTAAGCTATTTTCATAGTTTAATAGCTAGAAAAATTTCAAAACAGGAAGAGTGGTGTCAACAAAAGCATTGAACAGAAACCATTAAGAAACATTAAAGAGGTCAAAAGACTAAAAGCCATAATGAAAGACAGCACATCTTCCATAAGATAAGGGACAGACAGCCTGAAGGAGTCCAAGAAATTATAATTAGAAAAGTTGTTGACTTAAAATGTTCACATGTGGTGGTTGATCTGCAGTTGAATTTAGCTGAGGGTAAAACTTAACAAAGCTGAAATGATTCTAAATTCTGAGCCCATCATTTGTTGTGCCCAGCAAAAAGATGCTGGTGATAAGGGAGGTAAGAATTCTGGCCACCACCCAAAGTGGACAAAATGGTGAGACATAAAAGCCAACAGAGAGCAGGAATAAGGTAAAGGGATGACTAAGCAGTAGGTCTCAATAACTTGGAAGAAATAATATAGAAGGTTGAAGATGTTCAAGATTTTAGAGTCTAATTACATTAATTCTTTACTTAGGAATCTCTTAACCTATTTTAGAAGGAAGTAGTTCCAGCTGACCCAGAAGCCACAGCACATACCACTCTTCACAGCTCAGACTCTGACCGTTCTCTACTCCACACTCAATAGACTACTTTTCCTTAAGGTTGATGTTGAACTAGTTTATCCATGTTTTGTTAACATAAAACAGCAGTAGGAAAATAAACTTATTTACTGATTCTGAGTACAACTAGAGCAGAAATAATTATCCTGCTTTTCCATTATGAAGTACACCTTCCACTTGACTGAGAAATAAAAATTGTTATTCACAAATGTAGTCACTTTGAATTCTCCTTGTGGATCCATATTTATGAAAAATTGGTATAACTCATAACATTTTGCAATAATAAGACATTCTGAATTTTTTTAAATAGTACATGATAAACTAACGAGCTAAAAATGAGAGATGCTTTCTTTCAATTTGTTCTTCATTTTGTTCTTCACCTTTGACCTAGTTTTTCTTTCTTCTTTTTTTTCTTTCTTCTTTTGATAACTGGTTTGCCTTTGATCAAGAGGAGTGAATGATCAACGATGAGAATGTAAGTCTTACTTCAAAGATCACAACCATTTCATGATGACTAGTCTGATAAGTTTTCCAAACTTACTATAGTCCACAGTTAAACACTTTGTAGAACTGTATGTAGCTGTATGTTCTTCTGTTCAAAAGAAAGAAAGAAAGAAAGAAAGAAAGAAAGAAAGAAAGAAAGAAAGAAAGAAAGAAAGAAAGAAAGAAAGGAGAAGAGAAGAAAGAAAGAAAAGAGAAGAGAAGAAAAGAAAAAAGAAAAAAGACAGAAAGGAATCTACCTCAAATACGCTATCTGTCTCTGTTAAAGTTTCTGTAGATTATGAAAACAAGTGTGATGGTGGCCAGTGTGCTCTAAGGGCCATTTATAGTGACAAGACTTTGCATTTCAGGCTTTTATGTGAATTGATTTCTCAACTAAGGCAATGTATTTTTCTCAACATTCTAACACATAGTTATGCATTCATAAATAATTCTTTATTACTTCTGAACCTTCTGGCTGAGATGAAGTGTAGTATAAGCACGGTTTATTTTTCCTAAATTTTTTACATTTTGCTGCTGAAACTGTTACAATTTTTTCTTATTTATATTAATTTTTAATGCTACATTTTCTTATTCCAGGTTCTGAATATATCACAGAAAAAAATATCTCTTATACAATCTACTGGTAATTTGTAAACATGTTCAATAAACAGCTCCCTTAAAACAATACTATCTAATAGCATAACATGCCTCCTCTATAACAAGTAAATAATATAAGCCCTGATTCATAACACTGCTAGAACTTATTTTGTATATTTTATTTAATTTGACCTTTACAGCATCCTAGTAAAGTGGGTCACTAAATACTTTTATTATCTCTACTCTCAGATGAGAAAAGAACTCAGTTAAATCAATTTCTTGCTCATATTCATATTCATAATAAACATTTAAAACTAGACTTCTGGTATTTGGGACATATCATGTCACATGATTGCTTGATCAACAATGAACACTAATGAGAGAGCTTTAATAATGTTTCTCTCTGAAAAAAAAAAGTATTTACATTCAATTCAATACAATGTGAAAAACAAAGGAGGTATAGGATGTCATTTACAGACAACATAATCACCTGTACCCAAAAGTCAAATGACAACTATCAGAAGAAATAGGTTGGGCCACCCCAAGGCCCAGCTGTGGGCCTGGGTGATAGCTGAGCTGGTTAGTCTGGGCCACTGGGGCCACGATCCTCAGGCGAGGAGGCAGAGAGAGCTCCCCGACACCTATGCCACCCTAACTTCTACCCTATCTAGGACCTGTTGGAGCTCATGAAGGGACTGGTCCTGCGGAACAATACCCTCAGGATCTCCATGACTCAGGGTGGCCTCTGGATATCTGAGAGGATTTTCGGTGAGGATCCAGTGATGAAGGTGTACCAGAAACCAGAGGCCTTGAACCACACCAATGAATGACTCACTGCAATGAACATTTGAAAGTAAAGATGATTGGATAAAAGGGTGCACTATGTGACACATTCCTACCAATGCCACCAGGGTGAATGATGAGGTGTTGGAAAGGTAGGAACGATGGAGAAGCAAAAAGGATTTTTTTATTTTGTTTTGTTATTTTTATTCATGTTTTTGTTTGTTTGCTTGCTTGCTTTGTTTTGGTTTGGTTTGATTTTTTTTTTCTTTTTGAGGCAAGGATATGGGGGGATTGAGAGGTGAGTGGAATTGGGGTGCATGATGTGAAATTCCTGGAAAATCAATAATGGAATTATGTTTTAAAAAGAAGGAAATGGGGTTATCAAAAAGCTAAACATAAAATGAGACAGATACACATATGCAGCCTGAAATGATTCTTTTTCTGTCCTGCCACCCAGCTTCCAAATGATGACATGGAGAATTGTTATTAATTATGAAAGGTCAGCCTTTACTTTAGGCTTGTCTCAACTAGTTGTTTGTTTGGTTTTGGGGTTTTTTTGTTTGTCTTTTTTTGGGGGGGACAGGGTTTCTCTGTGTAGTTTTGGTGCCTGTCCTGAATCTCTCTCGGTAGACCAGGCTAGCCTCAAACTCACAGAGATCTGCCTGGCTTTGCCTCCCGAGTGCTGGGATTAAAGGTGTGTGTCACTACCACCACCACCACCACCACCACCACCACCACCACCACCACCACCACCACCATCACCACCACCCAGCTTCAACTAGTTCTTATAACTTAACCCGTGTTTTTAAATCTACGCTCTGCCACATGGCGTTTACCTCTCTTTCATCTTGTACCTCCTGTTTCCTCTCTCCATCTCTCCTGGAGTCTCTGCCTTTCCTCTTACCAGAGTCTTCACTGTCTCCAGAAATCCTACCAGGCCGCTTCTTGCCAAACTATTGGCCATTGAGCTTTTTATTACACCGATCACAGCAAATACATCTTCACACATATTCCACAACAACAGCCAATAACCTTTGAAACAAAAATATAAAAATGCTACTTTTTTGCTGGGCAGTGGTGGTGCACGCCTGTAATCCCAGCACTCGGGAGGCAAAGGCAGGTGGATCTCTGTGAGTTCGAGACCAGCCTGGTCTACAGAGCTAGTCCAGGACAGGCTCCAAAGCTACAGAGAAACCCCGTCTCAAAAACAAAACAAAACAAAAAATACTGTTTTCAACATGTGTTTAGGACAGCAAAAGTATTATAAAAAGCACCTACTACTAGATTAACAAAATATATGAGAATTGTACAAAAGAGATATCAAGGATGACTTGGCTATAAAATCTCCTGTAAGCTAATGTTTTCTTTACTTAAGAGTTATCACTTTAACTGTAAATACCTAAGCAGAAATGAACATAGCATTATCAAATATAAAGTAATGATGAATCATAAAATGAAAGTAGAGAAAGCCTTTTGACATTTTTTTACAATAACCTCCCCCTCAAAAGTGTGTTGTTTAACTTGCCAGTATTATTTAAATGATAAGTAGGCCAGGGTGTCTAAAGTTAAAAGGATAGACCTTTACCTATAAACAAACCTACAAGAGTACCAGTGCTGGACGTGGCAGTACACTCCCATAATCTCAGCACACAGGAGACAGGTGGGTCTCTGAGTCTGAGGCCAACCTGATTTGCAGAGCAAAATGCAGGATGGCCAAGACTATGCAGAGAAACCCTGCCTCAGAAAGAAAGAAAACTGGTGTTGTTCTTTGCATATAATTGGTGGGAATGCAAAACAGTTCAGCATTGCACAGGAAATGGTAGTTTATTAACAAGCTAAGCATGCATACACAATACACCCCATCTACACCAAGCCTAAGTGTTTACCAAAAGGAAAGTCTTTGTCTATACAGTAGCATGTGTATGAAAAGTCACAGCTGAAGACTTTTCTTCCCACAGCAGTCAACCCACAGCATTAACCTAATGTTGGTCACCAGGTACACAGAGAAACTGTTGTGAATATATACAATGTATATGCTTAGCAATAAAAAAAAATTAACCACGGATGAACTATTTGCACACAACTTTGGACAAAGTGAAAATAATTACCTGAAAGATTCCAAATAATAAAATAGTAAAACCAAGTGTGGTGGCTGTAACCCTAGTGCTCAGGAGGGAGTTTTAGGAGTTTGAAGATAGCTTGGGAAACATAGCAAGACCCTGGCTCAAACAGCAACACAAAATCTAAAATAATAACACAGACCATGTAAACTCTATGTTTATATGCTCAAATGTAAGTGGTATTGTAGCAGGAATCTTAAATGGTCTCGCCAGTTCCTCAGCTGGTCTTCTTTCCTCAGACTGCAAGCTTCTGAGTCCTCATCCCACTGGCTCTCAAGCTGAACTGTGCTGCTCCAAAGCCTGAAAGCTTAACCAGCCAAATGCTTCTAGTTTCTGGTCTTCACGCCTTATATAATCTTTCTATTTTCTGCCGTCACTCCCTGGGATTAAACGCTGGGTTTCTGGGATTAAAGGCATATGTCACCATGCCTGGCAGTTTCTAATGTGGCTTTGAACTCAGAGATCCAGAGGGTATTTCTGTCTCTGGAATGCTAGGATTAAAGGTGTGTGCTACCACTGCCTATCCTCATGTTTAATATTGTGGTCATCTTGTACTCTGACCCCAGATAAATTTATTAGCCTGCACAATATTTTTGAGAACACAATACCACATGGTATAAGTAGTAGAATACAGATCCATAATCACCTTGGATTAGGGGAAAAGGATGAAGAGTAAGAAAAGGATGCAGCACCAATAGTGGCAGACATGTAGAAATGGGTTTAAGAAAATACAGCTGGCTAGGCAGTGGTGTGCACAACTTTAATCCCAGCACTTGGGAAACAGAAGCAGGTGGTCTCTGTGAGTTCAAGGCCAGACTGGTCTACAGAGTGAGTTCCAGGACAGCCAGGGTTAGTTTCACAGACAAGCCTTGTCTCGAAAACACACACACACACACATACACACACACACATGAGAGAGAGAGAGAGAGGCGGGGGGGGGGGGGGGGGGGGGGGGAGGGAGGGAGGGAGAAATGTAGGCTGTCCTTAAATTAGTGATCTTCCTTCCTCGGTCTCCCAAATCCTAGGATTAAAGATGACACCAATGTTGTTTTCTGGATCCGATTATCTATGGTCAGACACATTGCTCACCCTTGATGTTGCAGGGAGGAGTTTGGTCCGGCCTCAACTAAATGTAGGTTTAGCTGTCCCCCTCCATGGGAGAACTTACCCTTTTGGAGGAGGGGAGGAGGGATGGGGGGTGGGGCAGGGGGAAGAGGGAGTGGGAGGAGGGATGAGAGGGGATCTATGTTTGGTATGTAAAATGAATTAAAAAAGTTTAAAAATAAAAGATAATACCCAGTTGGAGTCAAATGCTTCTATGTGACATGAAAAGCTGAGCAATTCATTCAATGTGTATTTCCAACATAAAAAAAAACCTAGGTCTTATTTTATTGATAATTTACCTAAAAGAAAAACTTTCTATATAAAAAAAATAGTGTCATGCATTTATATAAGAAAAATCTACAGGCTCAGTAGGTCACTGAGTTTCTCTAAAGTCTAGAGTCTAGTTTGCCTCATTATGGGCTTTTAATTGCATCCATCCTTTTGTGAAACTACCCAGATCTAGACACCATAATGTGTTATTATGCCTTGCACCTGCTAAAGCCATCCTCAGAGCGATAACTCCAGGAATTCACCAACTCTGTGGGGACTTGTTCATTTTCATTTCTGTAACTTCATGAAAGTTCAGAAAAAACAGCTTTTATGCTTTATTTGCAGCATTTAAAATAAAGACTAAAAGAGAAAAGATTATCATATATGACTCTCCTACTTGGAAGTGACCTTTGTATCATTTCAGTTTATTTGTTTTTCATTCTGTAAGTTCCTGTGGCTTATGTATGTGCTTGTTCATTTTGTGTGTGTGTGTGTGTGTGTGTGTGTGTGTGTGTGTGTGTGTGTGTGTGTGTTCATCATACACACACACACACACACACACACACACACACACACACACACACACACACACGTTGACTCCAGAGGCTCATAGCCAGGTGTCTTCACTCAGTGGCATTCCACCAATGTTTTTGAAACACTGATTTGATTAGACTGGCTGGCCAATGTATCTGATGTCCTCCCAGACTTAAAGTTACAGATTCCTGCCACTGTTCCTGCTTCTACGTGGCTCTTACAGATCTGAACTCAGGTCCTTATGTTTGCAGGACAAGCACTTTATCAAATAAACCTTATTTAATGTCCCCTCAATTAATTTTTTCTTTTATCAAAGATGTTGATGGATGATGGAAGAAGGCTTTAGAATTAAATAGAATTTGGTTCAAATTCAATTGTTAACAACCTGTGTGATTTTGAATAATTCACTTAAATCCCTCAGTGAATCCAAGTAAGTCCATTTCAACTGCCCTTCTGTGCTGTATGAAGAAAATTTATGTTTGTTAAGTACTGAGTATGAAATAGATATAAAATAAATGCTAGCTAATATCACAAAATATTATTAGCTAAATCAATCCAGTATATCTTTAGTATTTTCTCTGGTCTCCTTCTATCCAATTAAGCCACTTATGAGTGTACATACAAATAGAGAAAAAATTCTTTCATTCTCTCTCATCCTCTCTTTATATGTAGAATATAAATAGCATATATATTGCATAAACCTATATATTTACATGTTCATTATTCAGCATACATATTCATTTATCAACAAACACATAATAACCTTCTACATAACTATAAAGCAATCTATAAATTTACATCACATTTTGTGTGTTCAATTTCAAGGTAGTATTCAGACTTACAATTCCAGTCATTGAATTCTCATTTTACAATAATTACTATTTAATGAAATATTCTTCTATAATTACTTTTTTGAAATCCCAAAGCATTGTTTAAAGAATGGCAAATTAGAATATAATGAACACTGTTTTTAATAAGTGTATAGGCCTTCAAAGAAAAAAGTGGCAAAATGTTGAATTTTTATTGAAATTCTTCCTTTACTACAATGCCAGATTTTTTAAAAGCATGAAGAATATGCTTAAGTAATGAATAAAATATTTACTGACTAAATTTGGCAGTGTCAACAAAAGCTACATTTAGAAGCATCACTTGGATTCTCACTGTGTTCATACCCCCAGTCACAATATATGCAACAACTTTCATGAGGGAATCTGTCTTTCAATATGAAAGAAGACCATGACTGAAGGCTAAATAAACAACTCTGTGACTGAACAAGAGACTGGAACCTCAGTGTTTGTGAATTTTCATTCTAATTCTGCCCCTAATTTGTGATGTGTCCTGAGGAATTTCTCAACCAGTTTTTGCCTCTTACTTGGCTGCAAAATGGTGGCATTCTACAGTTACTCTTCTCTCAGGCTGACTAGTCTCTGAGCAAGCATTGTGTATACACTTAAACCTCATGAGTGTTTAACGCCAGTTAGTAGAAATCATATTCTACTATTCAGAGTTAGGCAGACAAATGTGTAGTAACTATCAATGACTTACCCGTTTAGGTTCACTAATAGTTGACCAGTATCACATTTTCATTCGGTACTTATTGAAAAGGAGTTCAAAAGTGGTTGACTCATCTGCATACCACTTTACATTCCTCAGCGATCCAGTATAGTTACAATATCAAAAACATTCTCATCAACTATTAATGTAAATTAACTATGACTTCTTATCCCAGGAATGAGCTAAAATTTGAAGATCAGGACTTAAGATAGCTCAGTGAGTTAGGGCACATGCCACCAAGCCTGATGACCTGAGTTCAATCCCCAGAACCTACATGGCAGAAGGAAAGACTGACTCCTGTATGTACCCTGACACATGCACTATCACACACACACACACACAGAGAGAGAGAGAGAGAGAGAGAGAGAGAGAGAGAGAGAGAGAGAAGGATACAAGCACTGCAAAATCAATAAATAAATGTAAGAGATCTTTTTTAACTTGAGGGAAAATTAAAGGTAGGTCTTTTTCTAAGAAAGTGGGATATACTGAATTGGAAGTAATGAACTTTATTTCATGTGTCCAATGATTATCTACTACAATGTGTTCAACAAAAATATTTGAGGATTAAACAAATTAATATATTGTAAAACAAGAGATTATAAATTAAAATTTTAAGTCTATTCACCATAACACATCCTTTCTTTAATTTTCACATTCAATTAAAATACATTTGACATATTTGTATTATATAATCTGTTTTACTATAGTTGTAAGAAATTGCTTCAAAACTTCACCTTTTGATGTTAATCTGAAAATTGTCAAGAATTTTGTATGGAGCATCAATGTCTGTAGCCTTCAGAAGTTATAAGAACCATTAGGCTCAGGCCATTCTGTGAGTAGCATGATGTCATATGAATACCGGCTAGAGACAGGGTATGTAGTCATAAACGCAAATGATGACAAGTCCTCAGAGAGGAAAAGTTCTTTGAAATCTGGAACCAGACTTAACTTGTCCTGTACTAAAGTCACTGAAGAAAAGATGATGGATTTTTAAGATACTTATTTATTTGGGAAGCCTACTTTATTTCTGTTGTTTCAGGATTTTGTTTTGTTTCTTTACAATATATTTTAAGCATATTCTTTCCCTGCTCCCCACTCCTCCCAGATCCTCTCCACTCACCCTATTTATGTTCTCCCCCTACTCCCTCTAAAAATAAAAATAAAATCAAAAACAAAAACCAGTAAGACAAAAAATTTACAAAAAAAAAAAGAGTTCTTTCTGTGTTGACCAACTATAAATAGGATTGATGTCTGCTGCCAAGGAGTTTGGCTGGGAAACCCCGTGACATTCCATTGATGAAAACTATTTTTTCCTGGACCAGCAGATGTCAATTGCAAACAGTTTATTGGGTGGAGGTAGAACTTAAGGGTCCACTTCACCTTCTCTATGCTGAAATTTTGTCTGGTTTGAACCTATGCAGGTCTTGTGCATGCTGTCACAGTCTGTGTGGGTTCATATGTACATCAGTCCT
Source organism: Onychomys torridus (assembly GCF_903995425.1). Taxonomy (NCBI): domain Eukaryota; kingdom Metazoa; phylum Chordata; class Mammalia; order Rodentia; family Cricetidae; genus Onychomys; species Onychomys torridus. The sequence goes on from NC_050449.1 coordinate 84,043,337, forward strand.
GATGTGTCTGTATGACCTGTTTTGCTGGAGTCATCCATAACTTCTAGTTCTTAAAACAAGCCTTGAGGGGAGGGGTTTTGTAAAGACATCCCAACTGTGGCTGAGTGCACCAATATCTCTCTGTCTCTGTCTGTCTGTCTGTCTCTCTCTGTCTCTCTGTCTCTCTGTCTCTCTGTCTGTCTGTCTGTCTCTCTCTCTCTCTCAACTCTTTATATTGTCCAGTTATGTCTCTATGCTAGTTTCCTTCTACTGCAAGAAGAAGCTTCTCTGATGATGAAGTGATGCTCTGATCTATGAGTAAAGCAATATGTCATTAGGAGTAATTTTATTATGTTCCTTTAGAAGAATCATAGTAGTAGGTTTCCCATATGGTCCATGTCCTATCTAGTCTCAGATTCTTGGACACTTTAGCAGTGTAAGGTATAGGTTCTATTTAGACTAGGCCTTAAACTCAGTAAATAGATAGATAAATAGATAGATAGATAGATAGATAGATAGATAGATAGATAAAAGTGGTTGGTTACTCCCAAAACATTTGTACCACTATTGCACCTGTATATCTTGTAAGCAGGTTACTATTTTACATTACAGGGATTGTATCTGGGTAATATTAATGATGACTCTTTTCATCCAGTAATATGCAAAGCACTTTCCAGCTTCATGAACACTATTCAGTTAGAGGTTAAGCTTCTAGTTGGCCACTAGTTCAATTTTCCATGTTTCAAGACAGAGTTGTTTCTTCAGCAAGGCCTTACTATCAGGTTAAGGAGAGTAACCAAAAGCTTGGCAATATCCTATGATGTTTGGGGGTTATAGGAGGTGAAATACTCTATCCTGATTACAAATTTATTAATCTTAGGATGTAAACAACCCAGTGGCTTCAGGAAGTCCCTGAAACTGACCAGATTCATTAGTTCCTCTCCCTCCCCAAAAACATAAAAGCAGCAAGAACTGCTGAGAGACACGCTCAAACAAGATGAGCTTACTGGAAGAAGCAGAGACCAGCTGAGCTGTCTGAAGGAGGCTCAGACCAACTGAGCTACCCAGAAAGATCACTTCTAACCTGCTGAGCTGCTTGCAGGTCATGCAATGCTCTCCAGATATCCAGCTTTCGTGAACTGCCACCCATGTTGGAGTGAGCTTTAATAATGCAGCTGTCTTTGTGTTGTGTATGATCCTATAAATAACCCCTCATTCACACTCCTGTAGAGAATCCCAGTATAACTCATTGGTTCACCAAGTTGAATTTGAGTGGTATCTGTATTTCTATCTGCCATCACTTCCCTATCTAGGGTGAGTAGATGTATATTTACCTCTCTCCAGGAACGGTGTCACACAACAAAACCAGTAGCTTCCCAGCTAGCTGCCAGTCTTTAACATGAATGGAATATAAAATCACTGAAGTGTGGCAGTAAAAGAAGATAACTGGATGCACACTGAAGATTCAAAAAAGAAGTTAGTAATATGTAAGTTCATCCCTTAATTGTTCCACTCACTGATTGCAATTGCAAGTGAGGGTAGATATACTCTAGTCTCAAATTCGGTCCCTTTCTAGCTCATTTTTACGGGAGGCAGAAGAAGTCCTGGGAGCTGAATCCAAGGACTCACACATGTTATGTAAGTGTCAAAGCTATATCCCCCCCAGCCCTAAGAATGAAAGAAAGATACCTTATAAGAGAAATAGGATGCAGTCTTTAATGTTGTGACCACAGAGGTAAGGGAAGTCAACTAGCTCTACCTTGTACTGCAGTTACAGTGCACTTGACTTTGGAAAGACTAATCCATACTCAAAACCTCAAATATGAATTGAATGAAATATGATATGGACATCACTGTAGCGGTGTATCAGGTGTGGTGGAGCATGCATTCAAGAGACAGAGGCATACATATCTCTGTGAGTTTGAGGCCGTCCTTATTTACATAGCAAGTTCCAGGCCAGCCAGGGCTAGATAGTGAGAACTTATTTCAATTAAGTTTTTTTTTTCAAGTAGTGAAATCACAGAAACAACTATTATGTAAACTGATTTTTAACACCTATTCATTCTTTTCATGACTCTTTGAAAACTCAACTTTCATACACATAAGTACTGTATCTTGTCGACAATCAATATAATGCCAACACAAAATGAAGGGCAACACAGCTACAGAGTACTGATGTAACTGTAAGAATAATTAAAAAAATATAATTGTGAAACATATGGTTGCAAGGTCTTCATTGAAGGACAACAACTTAGTGTTGACACTTGAGAGTTGGATCGGAATTAAATGAGTTCAGAAAATGAGCAAGAGACTATTTTTTTTAAAGTGGCAAGTGTGAAGACAGACATGTGAGGGCTAAAGAAAATGAGTGAGAAATCAAGAAGACTAAGATGCTGAGTGAGCATGCAAAAAGCATGTTTAGAAACTTGGTAAAAAGGAGAAATCAAGAAGACTGAGATGCTGAATGATAATGCAAAAAGCATGTTTGGAAACTTGGTAAAAAAGGAGAAATTAGGATTCAACTAAGCAAGTTATGAAAAGTAATCTATGTCTTAAATCTAAATGTATAAAACTAATGAACTGCATATATCATCATTTAAGCCTTGAGTACGTAATTAACCTTGGCTTTCCAGTGCATTCTTTTTCTTTTCTATGGTACATCATATGAACTGATGTGAGGAATGTTTTGTCCACTCTTTTAAAATACTGTAAAGCCTAGAGAGTTCAAGAGATAAAACAAACAAAAAGTTCAAGCTATTCAATTGTCTCACTTATCTAGAGGGCCTGATCCAGCTGGGGGCTCCACAGCTTTTGGTTCATAATTCATGTGCTTCCATTCATTTGGCTATTTGTCCCTGTGCTTTTCTGATCTTGGTCTCAACAATTCACGCTCTTACAGTCCCCAGGCTGTGGAACCGGGACCTGTCCTTAGTGCATGAACTGGCTGTTTGGAACCTTGGGCTTACACAGGAACACTTTGCTCAGCCTGGAAGGAGGGGACTGGACCTGCCTGTACTGAATCCACCAGGTTTAAATGAATCCCCAGGGGTGTCTTGGTCCTGGAGGACATGGGAATGGAGGGGAGGGGATGGGGGGAAAGTGGGTGTGGGGGCGGGAGGGGGAAGGACAGGGGAACCCATGGCTGATGTGTAAAATTAAAGCACAAATATAATAAATAACAAAAAAAGACTTCTCTAGTTTCCTTATAATTAGCTTTCTGGATTTCAAGTTCTGCCATGAGCTGCTCATCATGCAAGACTAGAATTTGAATCTGGAGAAAATGACCAAGAAGTGGCAGCAGGTGTGTTCTTGGCTGTAGACATTGTGGGAGAGGCAGCTTGGAGACAGGAACTGGTAGCTTTCAGGCAGTATCCCAGTTAACAAGGTAGTTTCCTGCTCATGGCAGCAACAGCAGTTCCCTTAGCACAGTTCTTTAACGTGGCTCTTACAGACAACCCTCAAAGTTCCCTCCCCTGTCTATTTGTCAAAGCCACCATTCCACATCCTGTAATAAGTCCTGTTCTGCTTAAACCAGCCACAGTGGGTTCCATTCCTTGTAACTGGCCTGAACAAATATCTCTTCTAATTCTATAAAATTAGAATAAACTTGGTAATGTTATAAATAGTTCATTAATTAATAGCATATATAGGTACAAAATACAATAACTATTCTTACTTCATTTCTGAGTTGTGAAATATTAAAAATCACACCAGTGTTACCATATCCAATATCTCCTAATGAGAGAAATATTCTGCTTCTAAAAGTCCCATTCAATAAGATAATCCATTGTTAATAGAATATGTATAATATATTATGTCATTTTTGGTTTTGGTAGGGTATTTTCTTGATTATTTAGAAAAAAAATCAACCCTTTTGAGAGTATTGGTATTTGGCAAGAGTGAATCTCACTTGCGTTCAGTGTTCTGCTGTGGTTGTTATTTTTAATTCGCTTACAAAGTAACAGGTTTTTTTTTTTTTTACAGAAATTTCATACATCCTTAGTTTGGGTTAGTCCCTCACACACCTCCCTCCCCAAGCTCCCTGCCTACTGTCTCCACTGCCCCTCTCCGTCTGCTGTGTTCTGTCTTCCTCTCTCATTGTCACGTGTCTTCTGTTACCCTCCTCACCCTTTTCCCTTAAATTCCCTTATTTCCTCTCTCATGAGCCGCTTTCTAGATTCCCAGCCGCTTCTCACTCTGGAATAAATATTCTCTTTTTTAAGGGGATGTAGACTCACTATGAAGCTCAGGATGACCTTGAATCTGCTGTGTTTTTGTGCCTCAGCATCCAAAATAGAGGCCTTGGGTGTGTGCACCACTGTGCTGGCTGGATTTTGTGTCAACCTGACACAGGTCAGTCATCTTGGAAGAGAAAACCTCAGTTGACAAAATGTCCCTACCAGCTTGGCATGGAGTGAATTTCTTAATTAGTAATTGATGTGGAAAGGCTTAACCTATTATGGTGTTGCCACCCCTGGACAGGTGGTCTGGGATGATAAAAGAAAGCAGGATGAACAAGCCATCTGGAGCAAGCCAATAGGAAGCATTCCTTTCTGGCTTCCACATCAGGTCCTGCCTCCTGGTTCCTATCTTGAACTCCTGCACCAACTTCTCTGGGTAATTAACTTATAAGTTATAAGGTGAAATAAACCTTTTCCTCTCTGAGTTGCTTTTGGCCGTGGTATTTTATCTCAGCAATAGTAACCCTAACAAAGATGACTATCATGCCTAGCTCAATCTAATTTCTTTTCTTTTTGTGTGTGTTGGGGGTGAAGGGTGGGGGGCACGGGCAGAGGTGGTGTGAACACACGTTTGTGCATGTTCATATGGAGGACAGCAGAAAACATTGAATATCTTCTACTGTACCTATTCTTTTTGAGACAGGTTTCACTGAATCCATATCTCAACTAATTCAGTAACATAAGCTCCAGGGTCTGCCTGTCTTCAATCCCTAAGCACTGTGGTCTCAGATGTGTGTGTCCATGCTCAGCTTTCACCTAGGTGCTGGGGATCTGGACTCAGTTATTCAGTTTTCATGGCTAGTACTTTATCCACTGAGCCATCTCCCTGTCTTATGACTTTGAAGATACTAATATTAACTGTTTTAATCAAGGTAAGTTTCATTAAGAACAATCTATGATGCTATTGTTGAGGGATTTACGTTAGTACAACCTACTTGAATAATTCAATAAAAACTGACTCTTTTCTGCTAAACATGTTAGTGTCCCCCTGTAATCCCAGTATAGGGGGAGCTAAAACAGGAAGATCACAAGTCTGAGGCAGGCCTAAGTCAAATATCAAGACTTTGACATTAAAAAAATAAATAAATAAAACTATTTTTACCCACAGGAGAAAGGAAAGCTCATATAGATAATTGTATTAGCAAAAATATGTAACTCGTACAATGAAAACATGATTTGTTTTCAGTGTAAGAAAGATTTCAGTAGTTTACAAAACTACAAAGTTCCTTAGTTATTGCCGTTGTTTTATTCTTCTTCTTTTTTTTTAAATGTCCTTCTCAAGGTGTGGTGGTATATGCCTTTAATGCCAGCATTTGGGAGTCAGATCTCTGTGTGTTCCAGACCGGCCTGGTCTACCTTGTGAGTTCCAAGACACCCAAGGCTACATAGATAGACCTTGTCTCAAGAAAACAAAACAATAGCAATAATTAAATAAATAATAGACGGGTTCTCTTTGCTCTCATTCTCTCTCTCTCTCTCTCTCTCTCTCTCTCTCTCTCTCTCTTTCTCTCTCTCTCTCCCCTTGCTCTTTCTCTCATCTCTCCAATATCTGAAAATTAGCTTATTTTTCCATGTGCAATAAGTAATGTGTGTGAGTACTTGCTCATATCCAATTAGTAAGAAAAAAAAATTTCAGTATGAATTTGTTTTTAACATTAGAGTGTGATAGTCTGGTTTTGGAAGCAGGGACTCATTATATTGTCCAGGATGGCCACCCACAAATTACTGGACTCAAGCCATCCTCTTGCATCGGCCTCCCAAAGATCTGGGACTATACTCCCAGCACGACTGCACCACTGCACCAAACAAATAATGAAATCAAGTGCCAACAGACTGTGTTCATTTCATATTTACGAGGATACATTGTATATTGCCTGTGTGTGCATTGATCTAGATGCATTACAAAATCTTTTTTACCAGCATATGTCCTGCTTTGCACTTCTTAATGCAATAATTTTTAACATGCTATTATATCTATTTTATTATTTCTACTTATATTGTCATGTCAAGCATTAGCTGCTTAATACGTATGTCTGTTTATTTAAGTATTGTTATTTGTCTTAATATACTGTGCTTTTTATAATTATTTTCAGCAAAATCATCAGTGAGTTTTGAAAACATGAAATTCTGCAACATATAAGTGTGTAATCAGCAATAAGTTGGGTAAGAGTTTATTTGATGCAGTACTTCTAAGATGTGTTGTGAATGTTACACTTACTTAGGTTCTATGACTGTTCACAAACTCACTACACAGCACAACAAATAAAAGAGGAAGTAAACATACCTGCCAACCTCTTAACAGTCAGTAGGCTGAAGCTGGAGGATCATGAGCTTGAGATCACAGCTGTGGCTTCATAATAAAAATTTGTCCCAAAAACTCAAGGCAAAAAATAATAATAAATAATACAGGAAGGACCAGTCACATGACTCATCAGGTATTGGTGCTTGATTGATCCCTGGGACCCATATGGTGAAAGAAAAAAACTGATTCCCAAAAACTATTCCTCCACATTGGCATCCAGACACATACACGTAAATAAATAAATGCAATAAAAATACTTTTGAGCCATCTGGGCCAGAGGTGAGTGCCTGGGGTTATAGTCAGAGAGGCAAATGCCCCTGGGTCCCACCCCTGGACACCAGCCATCCCTGGAGGACCTGCCCAACTTAGCCCCAGTTTCCAGCCAATCAGTGGGCCCTGCAGGAAGGCTCCCCTTTTCCAAGATTGCAGGCAGACCCTGCAGTCTCCACACCCTGCCCCCACACCCATTTTCCCCAGGTCCCAGCCACTTCCTCAGACTCAGAGACCAGCCCCCAGGTCCCATGCTGCCCCAGAACTCCCATCTGGACCAGAGCTTCCAACCTGTCCCGGAACTCCCATCTGGACAAGAGGAGCTCCCATCTGGTCAAGATAAGGAGACCCCAGGGACTTCCGGAGACTCAAGTCCAGCCCCCGAGAGCTCCTATCCAGCAAGTACTCTCATCTGGACCAGAGCTCCCATCTGGACCAGAGCTCCCATCTGGCCCAGAGATTCCATCTGGACCAAAGTGAGGCTCCCTAAATCTGCCAACTCTGTCTGGACCAAGTACACTGATAAGACCAAGAACAAACCCAAGAGAAGATGGGCAGACGTCAAGGCAGAAGGACATACAACAAAATAAAGAGCAATACACCATCACCAGAACCTAGCTCTTCTCCAACAGCTAGACCTGAACATCACGGAATGGAAGAAGAAGAAGAAAACAACCTTATAAGTATCATCATGAAGAGGCTAGAGCCTTATATAGAAGAAATCAAAAATAAAGTGGAGGAACAAACAAAAAAAAAAATGGGAAGAACGCTATAAAAAACTAGAGGAAAGGACATTTAAAGCAGAAGAAAACAGTAAGTCCCTGAAAGAAAAATCATGAAAAAGCAAGGGAAACAGTCCAAGACCTGAAGAGGGAAATAGAAAAAATGAAGAAGACACTAGTAGAAGGAATGCTGGAAATAGAAAATCTGAGTAAACAAACAGGAACTTCAGATGCAAGTATAACCAAAAGAATGCAAGAGATGGAAGAGAGGATCTCTGGTGCTGAAGATACGTTAGAAGAAATAGATTCATCAGTCAAAAACAACACTAAAACCAACAAAGTCATGACCCAAAATGGCCAAGAAATTTGGGACACCATGAAAAGACCAAACCTACAAATAATAGGGATAGAAGAAGGAGAAGAATACCAACTCAAAGGCACAGAAAATATATTTTAAAAGATCATAGAAGAAAAGTTTCCCAACTTAAAGAAGGAAATGTCTATGAAGATACAGAAGCCTAAAGAACACCAAACAGACTAGACTCCCAAAAAAAGTCCCCTTGCCACATAATAATTAAACAACTAAACATTCCACCCAAACAAAAAAGAATATACCTTCTTCTCAGCATGCCATGGAACCTTCTCTAAAATCAACCACATACTTGGCCACAAAGCAAATCTCAACAGATACAAAACAATTGGAATAACCTCCTGTGTTCTATCGGACCACCATGGTTTAAAGTTAGATTTCAACAACAACAAAAAAAAATCTACAGAAATCCTACAATCTCATAGAAACTGAATAATGCTCAACTGAATCACCAATGGGTTAAGGAAGAAATAAAGAAAGAAATTAAAGACTTCCTAGAGATCAATGAAAATGAATACACCACATACCCAAACTTATGGGACACTATGAAAGCAGTGCTAAGAGGGAAATTCATAGCACTGAATGCCCACATAAAGAAGCTGGAGAAATCTCACACTAGTGACATGACAGCACACCTGAAAGCCCTTGAACAGGAACAAGCAAAGTCTCCCAGGAGGAACAGACGCCAGGAAATTATCAAATTGAGAGCTGAAATCAATAAAATAGAAATAATGACAACAATACAAAGGATTAATGAAACAAAGAGTTGGTTCTTTGAGAAGATCAACAAGATAGACAAGCCCTTATCCAAACTAACCAAAAGACAGAGAGAGAGCATCCAAATTAACAAAATCAGAAATGAAAAGGAGGACATAACAGACAAAGAGGAAATCCAGAGAATCATCAGGTCATACTTCAAAAACCTCTACTCCACAAAACTGGAAAATCTAAAGGAAATGGATAATTTTCTGGATAGGTACCACATACCTAAGTTAAATGAAGACCAGATAAACCATTTAAATAGTCCAATAACCCCTAAGGAAACAGAATCAGTCATTAAAAGTCTCCCAACCAAAAAAAGCCCTGGACCTGATGGTTTCACTGCAGAATTCTACCAGATCTTCAAAGAAGACTTAATACCAACAGTCTTTACATTGTTCCACACAAAAGAAGCAGAAGGAATGTTACCAAACTCCTTCTATGAGGCTACAATTACCCAGATTCCTAAACCAAACAAAGATGCAACAAAGAAAGAGAACTATAGACCAATCTCCCTCATGAACATTGATGCAAAAATACTCAATAAAATACTGGCAAACACACTCCAAGAACACATCAAAACAATTATCTACCATGATCAAGTAGGCTTCATCCCAGGGATGCAAGGGTGGTTCAACATATGAAAGTCCGTCAATGTAATACACCATATAAACAAACTCAAAGAAAAAACCACATGATCATCTCACTAGACGCAGAAAAGGCATTTGACAAAATCCAACACCCCTTCATGATAAAGGCCTTGGAGCGATCAGGAATACAGGGAACATACCTAAACATAATAAAGGCAATCTACAGCAAGCCAACAGCCAACATCAAATTAAATGGAGAGAAACTCAAAGCAATACCACTAAAATCAGGAACAAGGCAAGGCTGTCCCCTCTCCCCCTACTTATTCAATATAGTACTTGAATTTCTAGCCAGAGCTATAAGACAACATAAGGAGATTAAGGGGATACAAATTGGAAAGGAAGAAGTCAAGCTTTCCCTATTTGCAGATGACATGATAGCATACATGAGTGACCCCAAAAATTCAACCAAGGAACTGATACAGTTAATAAAAACCTTCAGCAACATAGCAGGATACAAGATCAACTCAAAAAAATCAGTAGCCCTCCTATATACAATAGACAAACAGGCTGAAAAGGAAATCAGAGATACATCACCCTTTACAATAGCCACAACTGTTATAAAATACCTTGGGGTTACTCTAACTAAGCATGTGAAGGACCTATATGACAAGAACTTTAAGTCCCTGAAAAAAGAATTTGAAGATGTCAGAAAGTGGAAAGATCTCCCATGCTCATGGATAGGCAGGATTAACATAGTAAAAATGGCGATCTTACCAAAAGCAATCTACAGATTCAATACAATCCCCATCAAATTACCAACACAATTCTTCACAGATCTGGAAAGAATAATATTCAACTTCATATGGAAAAACAAAAAACCCAGGATAGCCAAAAGAATCCTGTACAATAAAACAACCTCTGGAGGCATCACGATCCCCAACCTCAAGTTCTACTATAGAGCTACCAAAATAAAAACAGCTTGGTACTGGCATAAAAACCGACATGTGGACCAAAGGAATCAACTTGAAGACCCTGACATTAACCCACACACCTATGAACATATAATTTTTGACAAAGAAGCCAAAAATGTACAAGGGAAAAAAGAAAGCATCTTCAACAAATGGTGCTGGCATAACTGGATGTCAATGTGTAGAAGGCTGCAAATAGATCCATATCTGTCACCATGCACAAAACTTAAGTCCAAGTGGATCAAAGACCTCAACATAAATCCAGTTACTCTGAACCTGATAGAAGAGAAAGTAGGAAGTACTCTTGAACGCATTGGCACCAGAGATCACTTTCTAAATATAACACCAGTAGCACAGACACTGAGAGAAACAATCAATCAATGGGACCTGTTGAAACTGATAAGCTTTTGTAGAGCAAAGAACATGGTCAACAAGACAAAGTAACAGTCTACAGAATGGGAAAAGGTCTTCACCAACCCCACATCTGACAGAGGGCTGATATCCAGAATATATAAAGAACTCAAGAAATTAGACATCAAAATGCCCAAAAGTCCAATTAAGAAATGGGATATAGAGCTAAACAGAGAATTCTCAACAGAGGAAGTTCAAATGGCTGAAAGACATTTAAGGAATTGCTCAACATCCCTAATTATCAAGGAAATGCAAATCAAAACGACTCTGAGATACCACCTTACACCTGTCAGAATGGCTAAGATCAAAAGCACAGAAGACAGCTTATGTTGGAGAGGATGTGGAGCAAGGGGAACACTCCTACACTGCTGGTGGGAATGCAAGCTTTTACAGCCACTTTGGAAATCAATATGGTGCTTCCTTAGAAAATTGGGAATCCATCTCCCCCAAGTCCCAGCTGTAGCACTCTTGGGCATATACCCAAGGAATGTTCATTCATACCATAAGGGCATTTGCTCAGCTATGTTCATATCAGCATTGTTTGTAATAGCCAGAACCTGGAAACAACCTAGATGTCCTTCAACTGAAGAATGGATAAAGAAAATATGGTACATATACACAATGGAGTACTACTCAGCAGAGAAAAATAATGACATCATGAGGTTTGCAGGCAAATGGATGGATCTAGAAAAAATCATCCTGAGTGAGGTAACCCAGACTCAGAAGGACAAACATGGTATGTACTCACTCATAGGAGGATACTAGATGTAAAACAAAGATGCTACACAACTCCAGGGAGGCTACTTAGAAAATGGGACCCTAGGAAAGATACATGGATCACCCAATAACAGAGAAATGGATGAGATCTACATGAACAACCTGGACGACAGTGGGAGTAATGAAGGGCAAGATTTGAGGGAAAGAAGCTTAGGGGAGCAGGAGATCCCAGCTGGATCAAGAAAAGAAAGGGAGAACAAGGAATAACAGACCATGATAAATGAAGACCACATGAGAACAGGAATAGGCAGAGTGCTGGAGAGGTCCCCAGAAATCCACAATGATACATCCTCTGTAGTCTGCTGGCAATGGTTGAGAGAAAGCCTGATCTCACCTAGACTAGTGATCAGATGGCCAAACACAATACCAGTTGAGCTGGAACTCTCATCCAATAACTGATGGAAGTGGATGCAGAGATCCTCAGCCAGGCCCCAGGTGGAACTCCAGGTATCCAATTGTCGAGAAAAAGCAGGGACTGTAAGAGCACAAATTGTTGAGTCCAAGTATGCAAAAAGCACAGGGACAAATAGCCAAATGAATGGAAGCACATGAATTATGAACCAATGGCTGTGGAGCCCCTAGCTGGATCAGGCCCTCTGGATAAGTGAGACAATTGAATAGCTTGAACTGTTTGGGAGGAATCCAGGCTGTGGGACCAGGACCTGTCCTTAGTGCATGAGCTGGCTGTTTGACACCCTGGGCTTACACAGGGACACTTCAGCCTGGAAGGAGGGGACTGGACCTGCCTGTACTGAATCCACCAAGTTTAAATGAATCCCCAGGGGAGTCTTGGCCCTGGAGGAGATGGGAATGGAGGGGAGGGGCTGGTGGGAATGTGGGGTTGAGGGCGGTAGGGGGAAGGACAGGGGAACCCATGGCTGGTGTGTAAAATTAAAACACAAATATAATAATAATAATAATAAAACGAAAAAATACTTTTAAGGGCAGCAGTGGCACACACCTTTAATCCCAGTACTTGGGAGGCAGAGGCAGGTGGATCTCCATGACTTTGAGGCCAGCCTGGTCTGTAGAGTGAGTTCCAGGAAATAGAGCTACAAAGTGAAACCCTGTCTCAAGAAAAAAAATTTTTGAAAAAAAAATAGCAGAAGAAAATGTGACCCTTAAATCTGATAAACCTTCTAAGCTCATTTTATCAAACTTGAGTTTCTCATACAATGAGATAGGCATTGGAAAGCTGAGGCTTGAATCTCTGCCCTACTTCTAAATATGCTTAATGGAGGACAAAATGCAGTCAGTCTAAGCATAAACAGCCAACTGCACAATCCTAGACTTTCAAGCTCCTTTTTCATTCTGAAGGTGAGTCTGCTTCCTGGAATTTATGTTCAAAAGCAATTTGGAGTTCTTAAAAACTTAATCTCCTTAACTTAAGCACTTTGCATTTGCATGAGGCACCAGGGAATATGAAATGATGCCCTAATTGAAACATGACTTAATAAGCAGTACATGAAACTAGGAAAGCCTCTGAACAGTAATCCTGTCTTCAGTGCCTCTTGCTGTGTTTCTTTGGTTTAATTGAATAATATAGTAGAATTTTAGTCCCCTCATTTGTTGAAAGAAATAAACAGTGACGGTTCTAGTCACAGAGAAAAATTATGAATAGGTGTAGGTGTTTGGGACCATTGTGTAGTTTTGAATTTTATAAAGTCATGTTTGCTGAAAATGGACCTTGTCACCCCTACCCCTCAAAAAAAGTCGCCTACAGAAATGTCCAATAAAATTGTGGAAGATATTTTGCTTATTGGCTATTTATATCTTAGTAGTATTAGTATAAGTATTTAATTAAGTAGCATGCTAGTTAATAATTCAGCAAACTCAAATGGCATGTGCCACTAAGAGTCAGGGCAGTCAGACCCATGTGTGATCCAAGCACTTGGATGCTGAAGTAGAAGAAATGAAAATCTGAATCCATGGGCTACATAGCAAGATTTTATCCACCCCCCCCACCAAAAAAAAAAAAAAAAAATGAAAGAAGGAAGTAGGGAAAGTAAACATGTGTCTAATGGTGGGTGGTCCATCTCTGAATATGCTGCTGAAGAAAAGCCATTGCAAGCACAGGAGTATCTGACCTTGAGACTGAGGGAGCCCATGAATGTGTCTGACACAGCCTCATGGTGATGATTCCTTGAGAGCCTAAGACTTTTATTTCCTCTTCACAAACACAGCACCTCTCTCAAGGCCACTCAAATAAAGTGGTAAGCAGATGCATATGTATGTTAAGAATGTCTCTCCCAAAATGCAATTTGAACATCCCATGAATGAAATCAAATTGGTGACTTCCAAAATTAATTTTTTAATTATTAATTCTTTTTAAGAAGTCCTGAAATTATAACCCAGTAAAGATACTAAAACAGTAGAAAACTAATTGACTAAACTGCATAAAAAATGATTTTATGAACTATTACAGAACTATTAAAATTATTTAGTTTTAAAGTCTATATAGCAATAAAAATATTTATAGTAGAAAGATAAATGAAAAAGATAGCATAGACCAAAACTGAGATGTATATTTCCCAAAGCACAACAACTTTACTTGGAAGTGTACAAACAACAAAATGTACACATAGCCATTTATGAAATATGTTTGAATCTTATCCACTAAAAGACAGAAACAGGAATTTTCATGGCAACATTATTTTCACAGAAACATTTCGTTTTTACTAGTTCTACTATGATGATTATGAGGCATCCACTGGCACTTTCATATTTGTTTTATTATTATAATAACTTTCAATAAAAAGTAGATTATTGATAACCTGATAAGTCCAAACTGCATGCAGAACAGAAATCAATTCACTTGAATCACAGTAGACAGCACTTTAAGGGTCACACTAAGAGCATGGGTCTTTCACATGTTCCATGGTCACTTCAGGAACTGGGCAACATTCTTAAATCCCCCTGTAAGCTTGTTTAGTCACTGTACGTTGGCATTCATTGAATGTTATGCTCAGCTCTACTGAGCTATACCTGTTGCCTGCAAGTGAATGCAGGAGCATGTCAGTGTATAAGGCCGGGCATCTTTTCCTATTAACTTTGTGCACAGCTTCCTGGCACTCTCCATGAAACACTTCAATGAGAAAGCAGTCTTTCACTTCAGACATGAGTGGAGTCCCGAGGATCTGGAATTTTCAGCAATAGAGGTAGAAATCCCTGGCTAGAGATGGTGCTGGCAGGAGAGGGGTAAAGATGACTGCAGGAACCACAGGAAGCAGAGATGGCACTAGGAGCCACAGGAAGAGAAGCTGTGAGCTGTTCACTTGGTATAATGACTGTCCCAAGGTGAATGCATAAAAGCAACAACTCATGACACCTCATTATATGCTGGCTTTAGTGTCAGCCCTCAGTCAGCATGACCAACTGACACAAGCTAAAAATAAAACCAATAAAAAAAAAAATTCCAGTTCCCTTGGTCTCTGACACTGCAGAGAGAGAACTGCGTGTGGACGGGACAACTTCAGCCTTTGACAGCTTCAATTACTTCAAATAGTAAAGTGTCACTTAACAACTACTCTAAATAGTTTGAAGATTCTACAGTCACTACTTCAAAATCTAAACCCTGCCTCTTGTGTTTCATGTTATCTGAATACCACAACTAGTAAAAGGCACAGAAGCTAAAAGGCAAACTCCCCAAACACTACCAGAGAACATTTGGAAGCTCCCAAACAGTTGGGCAGAAAACCAAGCGATTCTGTCTCGTCCGTGAGAAAGAAGGAGCTGGTCTCTGCTTCTTCTTGGAAAACAGTTTTTGGAGAGAAACTGATACACTTGCTGTTTGCAAAGCAGCGTCTGTTATTCCTACAAAGAAATCATCTGTTTTCTCACTTGCTTCCCAGCAAACTCTGCAGGGCCTTCCTCTGCTGGAGCAGTATATCTCAACTCAGGAATATAAGCCAGTCTAGGACTTAGATCTCTGTATATGTGACAGAGAATAAAGAAAAAGAATTTCACATTTAAATTTCACATTTAAATTTAATTAACATCAAAAAAGCTTTGTTTATCCAAGCAATAGTAATGTCATGAGTAAATCACCATTACCCAAAATATAATATCTTTGGAAAGTTAAAGGAAACTTAGAAATTTAGGTGGGAAGATGTCTAATGAGGAGACTTCTTACTACACCTTTAATCCCAGCACTTGGGAGGCAGAGGCAGGCAGATCGCTGTTAGTTTAAGGCCAGCCTGGTCTACAGAGCTAGTTCAAGGAAAGCCAGGGCTACACAGAGAAACCCTGTCTTGAAAAACGAGAGAGAGAGAGAGAGAGAGAGAGAGAGAGAGAGAGAGAGAGAGAGAACCTATAGAAAATATTCTACAATACTCCTCCTAGGACAAAGCTTTAAACTATGTACTATTACCCCACGGCTTCAGATATACCCTTTCAGTATTCAATAACTATGATTCTGAACCTTCTACCTATCAGACAGTTGGCTAGTACTGCAAGGGTAAAACTATGAAGTATAAATAATATAATTTTCCAGAAGCTTACAGTCTAATAGGAAACTAGCAAGGACAATTCAAGGGAAGATAACAATTTTATTATGAATGATTCAAAGGGCCAAATCCTATAACAGATGCCAAGGGTAATTACTATTCTAGATTGTAGGATCTAATGGTAGACAGTAGGTAGACATAAGGAAGCATGTCAGAGAGCAATAGTAAAACCATCATCTCGAACAAACAAGGGATTTGAGGTGTAGCCCACTGTTAGAATGCTTGCTGAGCATGTACGTAGCATGATGTTCTCTTAGCACTTCAAAAAGACTCAAAAGACTTCCCCTCTGACGTTTGCTCATGTCCCACTGTGGTGGTATTGTGTTCCTCAAAATATTATGCACTCTAATAAATTTATCTGGGGTCAAAAAATAGAACAGCCACAATAATAAACATGGAGGCTAGGCAGTGTTAGCACATGCCTTTAATCCCAGCACTCCGGAGGCAGAGCCAGGAGGATCTCTGTGGTTTGAAGCCACACTGGCACACATCTAAGCATGGTGACTCACACCTTTAATCCCAGGAAATAAGCCTTTAATACCAAGAAGTGATGTCAGAAAGCAGAAAGGTATAGAAGGCATGAAAACCAGGAACTAGGAGCATTTGGCTGGTTAAGGTTTTAGGCTTTGGAGCAGCGTTCAGCTGAGATTCATTTGGATAAGACTCAGAGGCTTCCAGTCTGAGGAAACAGGATCAGCTGAGGAACTGGCAAGGTGAGGCAGCTGTGGCTTGTTCTGCTTCTCTGATCTTCCAGCATTCACCCCAATACCAGGCCCTGAGTTTGTTTTATTAATAAGACTCTTTAAGATTCCTGCTACATCCCACTTCTTATATGTGTATGCAACTTGAAGTAATGGTTTAAATGGACAGTCTCCAAGTCTTAACTATCTTGACTATTAAACAAATAAGAGTAGTAACAATAACCACAAAAACAACAACTAAGTAGGACTGGTGTTTTGGCATTCTTCAATACTACACCTTATACAATATGGTTCATCATCCTCTCATCTGAAGCCCATAATGTAAGTACTATTATTTTCCTTTTTTACTTATGAAAATTACATTTTTATGAACTTGAGTAACTGTGCGACAAAAAAGGAAGCTTATTGAGTTAAATTAAAAAAAAAAAAAACAAAAACTACTTTCTGGGAAACAAGGGCCAGAGACAAGAGCCATCACAGTGATGACATGCTAATAACTTCCAATGTGAATAATTTCAAAGTAGATGCTTCTCTTTTAAGCTCTGGGCCCTTCTCTGAACTTCCTGAAGGACATTTACACTTGAAAACTCTGATGAAAACCCAAACTCTACAAAAACAAACCTGAACCCATAACCACTTCTTCCAATGTCTTTAATCCCTCTTACTAATCTACCCTAAGAACCTGATACATAACCTTTATTGCTCCTTCTCCATTCTCCTTTCTTCCTTTCTCAATTCTACTACCAACTGTTCTCCCTGTCTCAGGGAATAGACATCCAAAATATTTCCCTTTCATAGACTAAATTTAGTCTCATACCCTCCCTTGACTCTTTCATTACAACAACCACACATATTAATTCCACAACCTAACAAATTCCTCAATGTATGCATCGCAAGCAGGTTTTCTACATAGCTCTGGTCTGTCACCCCTAGACTTAGATCCCTGATATCCTCAAGTGTAATTTTTCTTATGAGGTTTTTCGACTGATCTTTCTACCCAAAGAGCTGGTCATTACAACTAAGTTTCCCATCCCATTAAAATTCTGGGTTAATTTTTACTACATCCATGACCTATAGCTTTATCTATGGTTTCTCTCCTCCAGGCTTAGGTGGTACATGCCTTAGCAGGAAAGATCTGACCTTATTTCTCTTCAATAGCATAATTCATAATATCCATATCAAATAACACCATATAACAACAACAACAATAATAATAATAATAATAATAAGTATTAAGAAGCAACATCCAGTATTTATAGCCTCATGCAGAAAATATCAAATCTCACAGACACTTTTATAAGAAGAGATTCTCTTCAAAGTCTGCACAGTGGTAGAGGTCGGGTGACTGGTTGACCCACAACTGTATATACTTCCATCTGAAAATTTATCTGAACGTTCCTAACATTTCTTCTTGTCTGCCCTCTTCACATCCTTATCCTTTAGGATATTGATGGTGTTTTTGAAAAGCAGTATCTTGTAGGCTCTCATGGGCAGTACAGCTCAGGTCTGGCAGGTGTGCCACTGCAGTGGTGATTATGGAAACACCTTTGCTGGGAACACCAACTGGCATGCAAAAGGGCAGAATGTGGCCTTAAGATGAAACTGAATGCAAAGTCAAAATTATTATGCCTTATATTTTATTTATGAGTCAATGAATTAATAATCAAGGATATCTGCATGGGCAAGGTTTTGAAGCAGTGCAATGTCCTTTGATTGAATTAGCATTTCCCTTCAAAATATATTTAAACTATTAGTATACTACAGCATATTGAAGTAAAACAAAAATTCCTTTTTTTTGAAAATGATTCATAGCTTAGTCAGATATCACCAATATAAATTAGTGAACAGGCTGAAGCCAGTAACACAGTGCTTTACACAAGCTGAAGTCTGTCACTGACCATCCTTGTTTTAAGAGAATTTCCTTGTAGTAAAATCAAGTTAAAGTGAGGCCTAAGAGAATTAGTACCTTCTGACCTAAAGCAGCATCTTTGACCATTATTTTTCTAATTCTTGTCCAAGAAGCCATCTCAAATAAGGATCCACTCAGGTGGAGTCCCACCAAAGATGCAATAAGTAGGAATGAGCACTATGTATGTATCAAATCTAAAGAAGACTCAGTGAGTCTTGATTTCCAAAATCTCTAATTCTAGAGTTCCTGTTTGTCATGTATATATATAAATATTTTTCAGCAATTTTTTCCTTACTCACTTATAGAAATAAATGATTGTTTATTTTCAAGACAGGATCTCATGTAGCCCAGAGTAGGATTACCTTGAATTTCTGATTTCCCTGACCCCACCCCCCCTCCAAGTGCTAGGATGACAAGGGTGCAGCACCAAAAGCAGTTGTTTATAAATCACAGATTTTTAGGACTTTCTTCCAGACAAGTTCTATCTACATGGCCCAGGCTAGTCTCAAACTTAGCTCTACCCTCCAACTTAGCCTTCTGAATCCTAGGAGCTGGCCAGCATACCGGGTTATGAAGTGGCTGTATTTACATTATGAATATAAATAGCATTTTGAAAGTTTTCACCTTATCTCTGTGACTAAGAACAGACACTGAAGAGTCACACCCCCACTCTTCCTCTTGACACTTATGACCTCAGGCAAATAACTTTACCTCCCAGTCTTGGCTTTGTCAAGAAAAGCAAGAACCATAATGGTACCACCACTGTTAGAGTACTGTAAAGATTTAAATGTAAATCTTTTAGAACAGTGTGTTGCCTGACATGAAATGTGTGTGTCTATGTGAGTATATGCCCACACATATTAACTTCTGAATATTATAGACATTAATTTCTCCTTTGTTCTTAACTACAAAATACTTTGTTAATTTCTAGAATTGTTAGGTATTGGGTAGAATCCTGGGAGATCTATTCCATCTCATGATTTTAAATGCTGTTCACAAACTAATGGTTCTCAAATTTGTATCTTTGAGCTGGACCTTTCCTATGAAACTCCAGATCCATCCACGTATAAAACAGACTACTCTACATCCCTAATGAGATGAAAATATAGAGCTCAGAGCCATCATGTAAAATCCATGCTCTGTCCTTTGATTCCAATGTTCCTTCTTCTCTTGTTGTTTATTAGGCTCAAAATCCCCCCTATTTTTGTCTTTCTCCTTTTGTCCCATTTGCCAGGAATGCTAGTATCCTATCTTTCACATACATATATCCAGCATACACCATGTAACCTCTTCTCACATTAGCTCTCATCACAGCTAATTACTCATCCTCCTCGAGTTTAGTACAATACTTTCTGAGGTGATTAGTGACTACCTTGGTCCATTTAATTTGATCTCCACAAAGCATCAGCATGACTGATTTCAAAGTATATCATGTCATTCCTCTGCTCCACATTAGTCAAAATCAAAACCAAAACTACAAGCTAAGGTCACCCCCACTCTGATCTGTTTCCAAATAATCATTTTTACTTAGTTGGTTTGTGATCTATGTGTCCCTTGATATTCTAAAGTCACCAGCCAAAGGGACTTTCATTTTGAGAACTCTAAGTCAATGTTCTTTCCCCCAAATACCATATGATTGCTCTACTTCATACACGAGCCTTCTAATGTATGTCTTCCTTTCCTTAGAAGATCCTCTGTCATCAATTTCCACTCTCTCCTTGGTAAAACTCCACCCATCTTTCAAACTCTAACTCAACAGAAAGGCTAGAAAGGGCCAGGAAGGAGGAAAGTGAAAGAAGGCAGAGTAACGTGAGCAAAAGTACAGTTAGACTGGAAGAGCAGACCCTGATACATGACAGCAAAGTGGGGTGGCTGTAGTTTACAGAAAAGTATCTTAAAAGAACTACAAGAGAGGCATGCAAAGCCTCTGAACACACAGAAACAATAAGGAGATTAATATATTAACAGTCTCTGTTTGAGCATTGCACAACATTTACACATATTAAATCATCACACTGTACCTCATAACTATGTATGGTTATTACTCATATTAATTTTTTTTGTTTTTCCTAGACATGGTTTCTCCATGTAGTTTTGGAGCCTGTCCTGGATCTCGCTCTGTAGACCAGGCTGCTCTCAAACTCACAGAGATCCGCCTGGCTCTGCCTCCCCGGTGCTGGGATTAAAGGTGTGCGCCTTAAATTTTTTTAAAGGGACCCAGAGAGAGATGGCTCTAGGGTTAAGAGCACTGGCTGCTCTTCCAGAGGACCCAAGTTCAATTCCCAGCACCCACATGGCAGCTCATAATTGTCTGTAACTCCAGTCCCAGGGGATCCAACACCCTCACACAGACATATGTGCAGGCAGAACACCAATGCATATAAAATATTAATAATTGAATAAATAAATAACTTTTAAAAATTAAGTATAGAAGAAAAAAGAGAGGAAGGAAGGAAGGAAGGAAGGAAGGAAAGAAAGAAAGAAAGAAAGAAGTCAACTGTCATGCTCCAGAAGTAATCAATTCACTCTGATTTCTATGGTCATTTGCTCTGCTAAACTTTTCTAGAACATTCTTTATATATTTATGCTTTGGTTTTTGTTTGTTTGCTTGTTTGTTTGTTTGTTTTGGTTTTTCAAGACAGGGTTTCTCTGTGTAGTTCTGGCACCTTTCCTTGTGCTTTGGCTTTTATAGTGTTGACTTGTGATTTATATATTTGAATAACTACCATTTTACGTTATACCATAAATTCCTAGAATCTAGAATCTTAACACATCCTTATGTCTTGGTAGAAATTAGGCCAAGATAAATTAATACATCAATATGATCACCTACTTGCGTAGATAGCATTGATTCCTAGGCCTCTCTCCCAGAGACCATAGTTCATTATCTCTCAAGTAAAATGCTGGAACCTGAATTGTTATTCAGGACTTCAAATGATCTAACTTTATTGATCCATAGAGCACACTTTAAGGAACATATTACTAAGAAATACTTGAAAAGGCATTAAATGACAAACTTTGTTGTTCAAATCTTAGATGGTCTTTTAATAAAAAAAAAAAAAAAAAAAAAAAAAAAAAAAAAAAAACGAAAGCCAGATATCAGGGTGGAAGCTGAAAGATCAGAGAAGCAAAACAGCCAGCCACTAGTTCTTACCTCTATGAAACTCTTAGCCTAAAAAGAGAGCAT
Organism: Onychomys torridus; assembly: GCF_903995425.1. Lineage (NCBI taxonomy): Eukaryota > Metazoa > Chordata > Mammalia > Rodentia > Cricetidae > Onychomys > Onychomys torridus. The sequence continues at coordinate 84,065,028 of NC_050449.1, forward strand.
TTCTGTTTCCTCCTACCTTATATACCTTTCACTGCCCTGCCATATTACTTTCTGGGATTAAGGGTATGTGTGCTTCCAAGCAAATGCATGAGATCTCAAGCACTGGGATTAAAGGTATGTGCCACCACTGCCTGACTGCTTCTAATCTAGTGGCTGGCTCTGTCCTCTGACCCTCAAGCAAGTTTATTAGGATATACAATATATCACCAAAAACTTTGCATAATTAGAGCCTTAAATAACACACACTGTCCTCACAGGAAGGTTTGTTAAAAGTTTTGGTGTTGGCCAACTAATTTTCTTAATCACTCACATGTGTATTAAATTGATTTGATAAACGTAAGAATAAAAAGAATGCACTGATTACAACAAAGCCCATTTAAGCCAAATGAACGCTGAATACATCTCTCACTTAAATATTATGTCTTTAAAAAGTCCATATTGTTTTCAAAAGAGTGGAAACAGAGGCTTATCGGAAGAAAGCATGCTGCCCAGTGCCTGAACACGCCAGGGGCATGGGGTAGCTAGGCTAAGTATTCTGATCTATCCTCATGTTTAGAGGTGAGAAGCATGGTGAAAAGTGGCCAAAACACTCCAGGTGTCCTCATAGTAACTGATGGGGTTGGGTTTTTAGGGTTTTTAACATAGTTCTTTCTGGATCCAAAGTATGCTGTTTTCCAATGTACCAAATGCCTTCCAAATAGTTCAAAAATGTAATAGAATTTATTTTTAAAAAATAAGTTCATGTTTCCTGAGTCATTCCAATCCTGCTACTTAACAGCTGTGTGATTTTCTATGCATTGTTGCACCTCTGATCTTCAGCTTCAGCTGAGAGTAATGGGTGATAAGAAATAACAGTGCTATCTAAAGTTGGCGTATAAGACCAGCAGGCAGTATCTACAAGAAGAAGTCTCAGTATATACAAATTCTGATGTTCCTGTGTGCTCCTCACCAATCTCCCTACATTCAAATTGTTATGGGCATGGTCTTTCCCTGATTATGAACAAAGAAATACAATTAAAAGCCAAAGCACCTTGGTACCAGCAAGAAGAGAAATGAGTGTTTAAGACCATGGCAAAGTCAAAGCACTATGTTTCAATTTTAGTTCCATTTGCTTTGGGGCTTTGAAGCAAGAGGGGTTACCTGCAACTTCAGTATCCGGTCCACAAAGTGAGAATGATAATAAAATTTCACTTACAGGGAGTTAAACTAGTAAATAATGTACTGCCTTCGTTTTATCACCTGTCACAAGTAATGCTTGACTCAATGTTGCTGTATTTCAGTGTAGCCAAGCGGTTAGTATAGACAACGAAAATTGCCATCCTCTTATGACCAGAAGCAAATCTCAATAATTTTAGGTACCATGGTGCAAACCAGTTGGAGGGGATGGGGAGTTAGGGAAAGCTTAGAAACTGACTCAGGGTTTCAGCTTGTACTTAACTAAAGTTTGCAAAATATAAATCAAATCTTCAAGGGACTAGTATCTTTTCATCTTATATGACAACAGAGATGTGTCATTTCCTTTTTATTTCTTATTCTTTGACAGTCTTATGCATCTATGTAGCGATGAATTTTAGTCCTTTTCAGCTCCTATTATTAGTCTATCAAATTATCCCTTCTGCTGAAACCCCTCTTCCCAAAGACTCCCACTTCCACTCTCATAGCATCTCTCTCTCTTCTCTCTTCTCTCTTCTCTCTTCTCTCTTCTCTCTTCTCTCTTCTCTCTTCTCTCTTCTCTCTTCTCTCTTCTCTCTCTCTCTCTCTCTCTCTCTCTCTCTCTCTCTCTCTCTCTCTCTCTCTGTAGCCATTCCAGCTTTGATACATCTTCCATTTCTCAGGTACCATTATATTCCTTCTCAGGTCTTTGATGAGATTGAAGACTAGCAGTTATAGTTACAACATATATATATAATCTTAGATAGAATATATTAAGTATTAGATTCAGGTTCTTTAGGATAGGACACCTTTTGGAATGATCTTTGTAACATGCCATTTACCCATGCTCTAGACTTCCCTGGATTTTAGTATGTGTTTCTTGCTTGATATTATTTGCATTGATTGTAGTTCCATCTTATCTAGGTCATTATCCCTCATTACTCCTGGACAATATTTGATAACCATCTCTTTGTATATAGTCTTGTATTAGGTTAGAACCTTCTTATTTAGACAAAAGGGGGAGATGTAGTGGGTAGCCATTCCAGCTTTGACCTGGAAGCTCAAACCCCCATTGAAGCTTCGGTAACTGTCACGCCTACAAGGTGGGGCTGAGAGAGGATGCTGAAGACCTGGGTTCCAGATGTGTGGGCTCTTTTAGTTCCTGGACGCTGGGGGTAGAGCAAGCAGAATTCTCCAGAGAACACCACCAGACTGCACCACACCTTTCCCAGACTCTGTAAACTATCCATTCATTTGTAAGTTACCCCACAAAATAAACCTCCCTTTTAACTACGTGGAGTAGCCTTAATAATTTCACCAATAAGAAAGAGAGAGAGAGAGAGAGAGAGAGAGAGAGAGACTTACTAAATTCAGACAGAGTTGCCTGCATGTGTGTGACTGGGAGGCTATTTATGGGAGTATGGACAACTACTATCAGCAGCTACCCTACTGAAGAAAGTGACACCCTTTCCACAAGTCAACATTAACTGTCAATACATTTTTGAGGAGGGACAGGGTATTATCAGTCCTTCCTCCTTCCTTGATTAAGTGATGAAGGGCTTAATATTATACAGCTCTCATGCATGTAAGCACAGTTGCAGTGAGTTCATTAACTACATCATGACCAGAAAACAGTTTTGTTGTTCTCCTTAACCTTCATCACCTCTTCCATGATGTTCCCTAGGCACGGACTTTGTGGAAGATGCTAGAAATGACCTGTTTTTGACCAAGCACTCCACAGTCACTTGTCCTCTGCACTCTGACCCCTTTTGTGTCTCTGTGTTAAGCATCATCTACTGCAAAAGAGGAGCTCCTCTGATGAAGGCTGAGAATGTATTACAGACATCATTTTCCTATTCAAGCCTGGAAATTTTCTTATACTGTATAATGAGTAACAGCTCAAAAGATATCCCACTTATTTTTTTTTTAATTTTTTCATTTATTTTACATACCAATACAGTTTCCCCACCCTCCTCTCTTCCCATTCTCTTCCCCCACATCCTGTCCACCCACCCATCCCCATCCACTTCTTTCTTCAGAAAGAGGCAGGCCTCAACAAAGCATGGCATATCAAGTTGATGCAGGACCAAGCTCCTTCCACTGTATCAAGGCTAGGCAAGACATCCCAGCGTGGGTAATAGGTTCCAAAATGCCATCTCATGAGCCAGGGATATGTCCTGATCCCACTGTTAGGGGACCCACAAACAGACCAAACTACACAACTGTTGCCCACATGCAGAGGGCCCAGGTTGGTCCCATGCAGGCTCCCTAGCTGTCAGTCCAGAGTCCATGAGCTCCCACTAGTTCAGGTCAGCCATCTCTGTGGGTTCCCCAGTCATGATCTTGACCCTCCTTGCTTGGACAATTCCTCCTTCTCCTCTTAAACTGAACTCTAGGAGCTCTGCCCTGTGCTTGGCTGTGGATCTCTGCATCTGCTCCCATCAGTTACTGGATGAAGGATCTCTGATGACAATAAAGGTAGCCACCAATCTGATTACAGGAGGCTAGTTCAGGCACCATCTCCACCACTGCTAGGAGTCTTAGCTGGGGTCACCCCTGTGGATTTCTGGGAGTGTCTCTGGCACCAGGTTTCTCCCTAACCCCCAAATGGCCCCCTCTATTAAGACATCCCTTTCATTACTCTCCCCCTCCATACCACCACCAACTAATCCGATCCCTCAGGTTCCCATCACGCCACCCCCTCTGCTTTACACACTCCTGCTCCCAGTTTACCTAGGAGATCTCATCTGTTTCCCCTTTTCAGGGAAACCCATGTGTCCCTCTTAGGATCCTCCTTGTTACCTTCCTTCTTTGGGTCTGTAGATTGTAGCCTGGCTATCCTTTGCTTCACATCTAGTATCCACTTATTAGTGAGTATATACCATGTTTGTCTTTCTGGATATCTCACTTATTGAACAAGCTTGCTTACCTAATAGTCCCTCTTAAATGTAAATGTTCTCCACATATTAGTACCTAAAGGACTCTCTAGAATCCCATAATCAATTATGGTTTACAATAAATTGGTATTTCCTTATATATGAAATTAGCAAACATCAGTGATTGAGACAAAATCTGTGCTATATAAAGAATACAAATATTTTGTGTTTATTGAAATATTTCAATAAAATATACTATAAAATTATACTGACAATTCTAAGTCAAACTAAGAAATGTTGTAATCTACATACTACATAATTATTGCTTGCTCTGTATACCCACTGTATGCTGTACATGTAAAATAAGCTTCCAATCCTTATACAAATGGAAAGTCTAAACCAAGGCTTAGGCCCAGTATGGTGGTTCATGCCTTTAATTCCAGCACTTGGCATGAAGAGGCAAACAGGTCTCTAGGAATTGGAGGTCAGCCTGGTCTGCTTAATGAGTTCCTGGCCAACCAAAGCTACAAAATGAGACCCTGTCTCTCTCAAAAGACAAAAATAAAATTAACAATAAAAACCAAGGCTTTGGTTACAGCTCAGTGTTAGAACATTTTCTGATGCTGTCCTTATTATGCAAGGCATAGGGTTCAGGCACTACAAGGTGAGATACTAGAGGCTATGACATAGCTCAGTGGGAGAGTGCTTGCCAAGCCATGCACATGTATGAAATTTCTAAACAGTTAAAAATACTTCCAGGATAGAACATTTGTCTTGCCTACATTGAAGACCTAGTCTTAAACTCCATTACTTGTAAATAAATAAGTAAATTTTTAGCACAAAAAGACTAAAATATGAAAAATGAATAGATATTGCTGTAGCTCATTAGATATAGCTTGTCATCCCAGCACTAGGGAGACTATCACAGCAATATTGCAATGAGTTTCAGATCAGCCTGGACCACATATTGATTTCCAGACTATCCTGGCTACAGAATGAAATTCTGTCTTACAAAAAATAAATGTTCAACCTAATTTATTTTAGAGTATGTGTGTGATATATAAAGTATTAAGCAATATTATTATTTAGCTTAGATTTGAGAGAACATGTGAATATATTCATTATATTCATTCACATATAAAAGTAGTTTAAAGAATGGCACATACTATACCCCACTGGTGGGTAATTACTCTGGGTAACTGGGAAAAGTCAATTATTTTGAGACCCACTTTTCTGAAAGATAATAAATGATTTTTAATTAAGCCAAGAAAGTAATACTGGATGAGCGGAAGTTACTATGCTTATTGGAATAGAAATGATAGAAATGATTTGCTTAACATTAGATGGACTCTGGGAGAATCCCAAAATGACTGAGCTCAGCTTTGGAAGCCTGAAGAATGTGCCAGAATGAACATACAATGACTGATAAAGTTTCGATTATTTTAATATCTGAACTTACTAGAAAGCAGTTGTCTGAACTGTGGGGTTTTTTTATATTATTAGCTATGGCAAATTGCAAATTTGCCACCATCTCGAAACACCTTAGAAAATGGATGAAAGCCATCCAAGGCCACCAAGTTCATTTATTTTGTCTAGCTTTATTCTTCCTGCAGTCTATATTTGCTACTTAACATTCTACTTGTAAAATGTTATAATAAGATAAGTTTCTGTTAGAACACTAGGTAGCTTTTATCAACATCCAGTATCTCAGTGTTCACTGTGAAGAAAAAAATGAGGTATCAAATTAAATCTTTCACATTTATTTTCATATACAACCCAAACTTACATTTCAGTGAATTTTATTCAAACTCAGTACTCCTAAATTGCAAAATGTTGTCTTTGTCCTTAAGACCATGACAGAGAACTTTATCTGCATTCAAATTGCCTACTGGTTTGTGGTATTTCAATAATAAAACAGCAGGATTGAAGGCTCATGATGAGAAATCTGACTAATTACCTGTTAGATGATAGATGGTTGTAACTCGGCAGTGCCAGTCACTGAAAACAAAACACTTCGAGATATCAATCAGCTTCCTGACAAATCCAATTTTCCTCACATTCAGTGGACAATAAATGGGAGTTTTTACCTCTACATCTACAGAGCACAGAATTTTAACTTTAAAATATGCATAATGCTATTTTAATAAAGTACATTTTAAGCAAGTTAGTATTTAAATACCTGACATATTCATATTTCAATTGCACAGCTTTTAAATAGATAGATAGATGGTGGGAATAATTAACCTTGTAAAAATGTATTGCATGCTATTGTGGAGGACAAGGTGTACTTAATAGTAGTTTTCCTGTTTTCTTTCTACATTTACATTTAACTCAAATTATTCACAACAACTCTAATGGCTGTGTTCACTCTCTTCATTTTTTTTAATTTTGTGGTAAATGAGTTGGATGAACATTCTACATGAGATTCCAAAAGCAGAATACCCAATTAACACTGCCACATACCAGCATGTGGGCAGAGTTAAAGCAAAGAGGGATTGAAGCATGGAAATTGAAAGCGGGCTCAGGGAAGCACCTCTTTCTTCCTTACAAGAAGGGACTACACAGTCAACGTTTGCAATCTATGGCTAACCCTAATATGTTACAAGCTTCCATATCATGCTATGTTAAGACACAGAAAATTAAAGATAGTTAAGAATAGAAATAGGAAGAGAGGTTGCTTGCAAAGATTGACCACAAAGACTAAAAGTTTGATAACATGTAATAGGAAACTGGGCACTTTGAAACATTAATTGCAGGAGATTAAGTTGATGCAACATCATGGGAAGACAATAGCTATGAAAATTTGGATGCTTAGAAATAGCAATCCACAGTAGGGGTGTCTCTAATGATTAGTAATTACAATCTTACGTTTCTGGGAGTGATCACCACAATACTATTTTTAATAGCAAAAATGATTTTTAACTGGAAATAATTGAGGATTCTTACATATGAGATAAGCTTGATAAAGTATGTACATTTATCAGAAAATTCGTAAGTAACCAGATTGTGACTGTTCTTAAATCTATAGATACATGAATTAGGTTGATTAGATCACAGCACAATATGTGTATATAAGCACTTGTGTGGACCATTAATGTATACCATTTTCACTTGTCATCTAGGAATAATGTAGTTGAAAGTTAAAACTAAGCAAATGTGATCTTGTAAATAAATCAATATATGTAGGACCATACCAAAAACCACAATGCAGTGAAGTGCAGCACTGAGAAAAAGCTAGTCTCTGATGTGTTGTTTAGAAAAATACATTTAGGTGAAAATAAGACAGATATATCTGCACTATTTAATAGGACACAATATATAAAAACAAATATATGATTGTTGTAAATAGAAAATTTAAGGAAGGATAGTATTGGAAAATGTCATTTGTGGTGGCCTTTGGGAGAAATGAATGGAATATTGCGTCCAGGGAATTTTCCATTTTGTAGACTTGCATTGTTTAAATATTGCACCCACTCCCTTATTTTTCAGTAATAAATAAGTGGACAAAGATTATATATAATCTTATGTATGTTTTCACACAAACAGGAAGATGAAACTAAGTCTTTCTGATTTTCAATATCTGAATAGTCAAAAATCCTCTAGTTAAGATGTAAAACAAAGATGACTAGACTGCTATACACCTCCAGGGAGGCTACCTAGAAAACAGGACCCTAGGAAAGACCCAAGGATCACCCAGTGACAGAGATCCCAGCTGGATCAAGAACAAGGAATAACAGACCATGATAAATGATGACCACATGAGAACAGGAATAGGCAGAGTGCTGGAGAGGTCCCCAGAAATCCACAATGATACAATCTCTGTAGACTGCTGGCAATGGTCGAGAGAAAGCCTGATCTGACCTAGTCTGGTGATCAGATGGCCAAACACCCTAACAGTCATGCTGGAACTCTCATGCAATAACTGATGGAAGTGGAGGCAGAGATCCTCAGCCAGGCCCCAGGTGGAGGTCCAGGTGTCCAACTGTTGAGAAGGAGGAGGGTCTGCAAGAGCGTGAATTGTTGAATCCAAGATTGCAAAAAGCACAGGGACAAATAGCCAAACGAATGGAAACACATGAATTATGAACCAAAGGCTGTGGAGCCCCAAGCTGGATCAGGCCCTCTGGATAAGTGAGACAATTGAATAGCTTGATCCGTTTGGGAGGCATCCAGGCTGTGGGACCAGTATCTGTCCTTAGTGCGTGAGCTGGCTGTTTGAAACCTTGGGCTTTCACAGGGACACATGCTCAGTCTGGAAGGAGGTGACCGGACCTGCCTGTACTGAATCCACCAGGTTTAAATGAATCCCCAGGGGTGCCTTGATCCTGGAGGACATGGGAATGGAGGGGAGGGGCTAGGGGTAAGGTGGAGGTGGGGGTGGGAGGGGGGAGGACAGGGGAACCCATGGCTGATGTATAAAATTTAAAACACATAATAATAAAGAAAATAAATAAATAAATAAATAAATAAATAAATAAACCTCTAGTTGTCTTGCGTAACCATGGGAACAGTAACAAAAGTCATGTCCTAGGTTGTTACTAATGAGATGAACTTGAACTTGGTCATTCCTTGAGGCTGGCTGGCTGTGACACAGTCTATGACTAATAATTGTGACTGAGTGATTGAAGACTATAGTATCTAATTCAAATCACCTGGGGAAATAAAAGATCAGGCTCACAGAAAAGCCTATCAAGCTTACACTCCATCTACCCAAACAGATGTTGATCTATGATAATTAGAGTTTTTTTTTTTAAAGTTCAAAAAGAAAAAACCCATCCCTAACTCATCCTACTTGGAATTCTGTAACAATATAGGGAATAAATATCTCTTCCTTACAGTTGTGGTAAGATACACAGTGCATATGCATGCACATGCAGGAGCAACACAGAATAGGAAACATGCAGAAATTTTGCTTCAAGTCTCCTTACTGTAGATGTCACCGTCTTGTTAAATAAGAAACACAGAGCCAATTGCAGAGTTAAAAGCCAAGAGGTCAGAGCAATAGCTAAGAGCTGAAAACCTTACCCTTCACTGCTGCTCTGTCATTCCGCTCCACAAGAGAGCTACTTCCTGTATTTTTCTCTTTTTTATAGACTTCCTGTTGTGCCTTCTCATTGGTTGTAAACCCAGACACATGACCTCCTCATCACTGCCTGTCTGTACAGACCTCCAGGTCTTCTATGGTTGGTATTGAGATTAAAGGCATGTGTTACCATGCTGGTTGTATCCTTGAACACAGGGATCCTGTGTTATGGGCCTTTAGGGGGGGACCTACCACTATTATTCTGCTAAATGAACAAACAAATAAAACAACTTCTAATGACATGTTGCTATACCCGTAGACCAGTGCATCTGTCCTCAGAGAAGCCACTTCTATCAATAGATAGTAATTAATATGGAGATCTACAGTGGGACAATTTGCAGTGAGGGAGAAATTTGGAGTGCTCAGTCCTAAATGGGATGATGTCTTCATCATACCACTCGCCTCAAAGCTCAGGACCTAGAAAGATTATAAGAGCAGAGGAGCTGGGCAGTGGTGGCACACACCTTTAATCCTGGCACTCAAGAGGCAGAGCCAATCAGATCTCTGTGTGTTCGAGGCCAGCCTGGACTACAGAGCGAAATCCAGGATAGGTACAAAGCTACACAGAGAAACCCTGTCTCGAAAAAGACCAAAAAACAAAACAAAACAAAACAAAAACAAAAAACAAAACAAAACAACAACAAAATCAAAACAAAAAAGAGCCAGAGATGATGGATAACTTGAAGGAAATGGTACTTCCCAAATGCAAGAGGAACATATAAATTCAAAGACGCTGTGAAAGCATGCATGAGACCAACACAAGCTCAAGCCAGACAAAATTCCTAACACAGAAGAAGGGAAGTGGCCCAAAGGCCCACACCTAGCTAAGAAACAACTCACAATTAACAGCTGAAAGTTAGTTTTCAGTGACACTGCGTATATGAGCCACACTCCAAGAAAGTACCCATTCCCAGGACGAGATAGTCAACATAAATCAGAGTCCATGAGATTTTCTAGTGAGTGTGGGAAGCAGTTTTGTTTTGTTTGTGTGTTGGAGGGATGGTTTTTAAGAGAGAAAGAATGTGAAGTTGGGTGAGTGGAGGAGTGGAGGGTCTGGGAAACACTGAGGCAGAGGAAAGAATACAGTCAAAATGTATTTTATACCTGTGTGACACACCACAGCTCCTAATGACACTAAAACAGATGAAGAGGTGTTAGAGAGGCGGGGAGGACAGAGGTGGCTTTTTTGGTTGTTTTGTTTTTAATTAACTTGGGGGGAATCTTTTGGGGAGATGCTGCAGGGTGAGGGGTGGATATGGAGGTACTGAGAGGTGAGTAGGATTGGGATACTATTGGTGGAATTATTAAGGCCACTCCACGTAGTTAAAAGGGAAGTTTATTTTGTGGGGTAACTTACAAATGAAGGGGTAGGTCGTAGAGTCTGGCAAGGTAGAGGGTAGTCCGGCGGCGGCGTTCTCTGGAGAACTCTGCTCGGTCCACCTCTCGCGTCCGGCGTCCCGGAACCAAGAGAGCGAGTTCTTCCCGATCCTTCGTCTTCTGCTTCCTCCTCTGCCCCGCCTTGTGGGTGTGACCATTACCGAAGCCTCAGTGGGGGTTGGAACTTCCAGGCCAATGCTGGGATGCCTATCCACTACAGGATACATGATGCAAAATTCTCAAAGAATGAATAAAAAATTATACCTAAAATTGTATACAGTTCTCTCTTTTTCTGTTTTTGTTTTTTGTTTTTTGTTTTGTATTGTATTGTATTGTATTGTATTGTATTCTATTCTATTCTATTCTATTCTATTCTATTCTATTCTATTGTTTGAGGCAGGGTTTTTCCATGTAGCTCTGGCTGTCTGGAATTCTCTCTGTAGACCATGCTGGACTCAAACTCAAAGAGATCTGCCTTTCTTTGCCTCACATGTGCCGAGATTAAAAGCACATGCCACCACTGTCTGAATTTCTTCCTTTTCTTTTTTCTTTTCCTTGAAATTCTCAAATAACATATAAAAACATTTTAAAAGGAGAAAATAAGCAGATTGTGACTATCAACTCCACATGGCTCATGTGTCAATTTAAAAGCCAAGACTTGAAATAAAATGCTCTAATAAGTAAAAAAAAAAAAAAAAAAAAAAAAACAATAAATTTAAAAGGTACAGGTTTTGTACTTTCTGTAAAATTAAATCTGTATTTATTATACTAAACAAAAATTCTATTTTATAGTTGCCCAAAAGAAATTAGATATATGATAAGCAAAAACTTTGTCAAAATTTTCCTAACACAGATTATTGCTAATATTTCTAAACATATTCCCTGTCAAGATTTTAATTAAACAAGAATCTGGATCATCTATCATACTCAAATTTTATATTAATACATAAATACATAGACCTGATAAGCTAGGATTCTAATCTCTAGAAGTTTTTTATATGCTCTTACTGAACATTGTAGATACACGTTCAGTAACAATATATTTAACAATTAAGTTGGATTCAAAATGGGTAAATCTAGTCTCCATCATGAATCTGTGCTGAGGACATGCAGTTAGAAAGTTCAACTTGGATCAGTACGAAAACAGAATAAGGGAAGAAAATAGAATTATCAGTACATAAAGAAAGAAACTGTTAGACTCAAGTGAAAATATTTTTATATAATATAGAAAATATGATCAGAACTGAAAATTCTACCCAAGCTCTTTCATAGCTCCAGGGTTTAGCCAGGTGAATCTCCCTGATTCTCCCCTCCTTACAACTCCAAAGTGTGAACAAAGATGAGGACACTTCATTTTACTTAATTCATATTCAACCTCTAGACCCAATTTGACCCATACATTGTTCTTTTGCCCCAACCTTCTCTTCTCTGCCCATATTAGACACACAACTAATAAAAGAGATCCACACACCCAGATTTATTGTAAGTTCAAGGCAGAATCTCCCCCATGCCCCCCCAAAAATCCATCAATCCTATAGAAATATCTACCAATGAGAATTACCAAGATGAACCTAATGATATAAGATTTAAAGAACAATAATAAACTTAACCAAAGACTTCAAGAAGCTTAAAGGGACAGTTCTATGAATTTAACAAGAATAAAGACCCTAGTGATGCCCAAGAAAACACAAATAAAGGCTGATGGAACTGGTAAAGACAATACAGTATTTATTTATTTATTTATTTATTTATTTATTTATTTATTTATTTTGGTTATTCCGAGACAAGGTTTCTCTGTGTAGATATGCACCTTTCCTGGAACTCACTTGGTAGCCCAGGCTGGCCTCGAACTCACAGAGATCCTCCTGCCTCTGCTTCCCAAGTGCTGCGATTAAAGGCGTACACCACCACTACTGGCTAACAATACAGTATTTTTAAATGGAGTTTAATAAAAGGACAAGATAAAAGAACATTTAAAAAGATGCAAGCTGAAATGAAAAATAAAATTAAAAACCTAATACTCAATGCTATTGAAAACTCTCAAAGGAAAGGATTATAGAGAGAATATCAGAACTTGAAGATAAAGTAGTGGATCTAGATGAAATAAGCAAAGGATATTAATAGTCTTTTTAAACATTAAAAAAGAAGAAACAGGAAATGGAAGATAACATGAAAAGACCAAATCTTCAAATTATAGGACTAGGTGAAGGAGAAAAATCTCAGATAAATGGAATGGACCAGCTCTTCAACAAGATTACAGAAGAAAATTTTCTCTAAAGATACTAAGGAAAGATATACCCATACAGATACAAGAAGCACACAGAAAACCAAGTAGATTAGACCAGAAAAGAAAATCCCCACAGCAAATCATAGTTAAAACACTAATTTTTCAGAACAGAGTAATGAAGTCCACAAGAGAAAAAAATACAAATTATAAATAAAAAAAATAAATTTTATCAGGATAACTGAATAAAAAATGTTGAAAGCCAAAAGAGGCTGGAGCAATGCATTCCAATGCCTAAAAGACCATTACATCAAACCTAGCCTAATATACCCCACAAAATTATCTGCCATGATTAAAGGAGAAATAAAAAACATTCAGTGATATAAACTGCTTAAAATTATTTATGTCCAACAGACCAAACCTAAAAAAAATACAGGAAGCAATATTTCAGGCTAAAGAGGGAAATGAGCACAGCCAAGAGACTGTAGAAAAAAAATACAAAAGTATAGTTAATAAAACACAAAGTCATTGAGAACACAAACAACAACACCAAAAATCAACAACACAATGACTACAATCAACACACACTTTTCAATAATAATTTTAAATAGTAACAACCTCAGTTCTCTAATAAGAAGATAAGGGGGCTGGAGAGATGGCTCAGAGGTAAAGAGTATTGAATGTTCTTCCAAAGGTCCTAAGTTCAATTCCCAGCAACCACATGGTGGCTCACAATCATCTGTAACGAGATCTGGTGCCCTCTTCTGGTCTACAGGCATACATGCTGTATACATAATAAATAAATAAATCTTAAGAAGAAGAAGAAGAAGAAGAAGAAGAAGAAGAAGAAGAAGAAGAAGAAAGCTATATGAATGAGTCAAAAAACAAAATCCATGTATTTTGTTATCCATTTGCCTGCAAACCTCATGATGTCATTGTTTTTCTCTGCTGAGTAGTACTCCATTGTGTATATATACCACATTTTCTTCATCCATTCTTCAGTTGAAGGGCATCTAGGTTGTTTCCAGGTTCTGGCTATTACAAACAATGCTGATATGAACATAGCTGAGCAAATGCCTTAGGGTATGATTGAGCATTCCTTGGGTATATGCCCAAGAGTGGTATAGCTGGATCTTGGGGGAGATTGATTCCCAGTTTTCTAAGGAAGTGCCATATTGATTTCCAAAGTGGCTGTACAAGCTTGCATTCCCACCAGCAGTGGAGGAGAGTTCCCCTTGCTCTACATCCTCTTCAGCATAAGCTGTCTTCAGTGTTTTTGATCTCAGCCATTCTGACAAGTGTAAGGTAGTATCTCAGAGTCGTTTTAATTTACATTTCCTGGATAATTAGGGATGTTGAGCAATTCCTTAAATGTCTTTCAGCCATTTGAACTTCCTCTATTGAGAATTCTATGTTTAGTTCTATAGTCCATTTCTTAATTGGACTGTTGGGCATTTTGATGTCTAATTTCTTGAGTTCTTTACATATTCTGGATAATCAGCGCTCTGTCAGATGTGGGGTTGGTGAGGTAACCCAGACTCAGAAAAACAAACATGGTATGTACTCACTCATAGGAGGATACTAGATGTAAAACAAAGATGACTAGACTGCTACTCACAATTCCAGGGAGGCTACCTAGAAAACAGGACCCTAAGAAAGACACAGGAATCGCCCAATGACAGAGAAATGGATGAGATCTACATGAACAACCTGGACGTGAATGGGAGTACTGAAGGGCAGGGTTAGAGGGAAAAAGAGCTTAGGGGAGTGGGAGATCCCAGCTGGATCAAGAACAGAAAGGGAGAACAAGGAATAACAGACCATGATAAATGAAGACCACATGAGAATAGGAAGAAGCAAAGTGCTAGAGAGGTCCCCAGAAATCCACAAAGATACCTCCACTGTAGACTACTGGCAATGGTCGAGAGAAAGCCTGAACTGACCTAGTCTGGTGATCAGATGGCCAAACACCTTAACAGTCATGCTGGAACTCTTATCCAATAACTGATGGAAGTGGATGCAGAGATCCTTGGCCAGGACCCAGGTGGAGCTCCAGGAGTCCAATTGTTGAGAAAGAGGAGGGATTGTATGAGCGAGAATTGTTGAGACGAAGATTGGAAAAAGCACAGGGACAAATAGCCAAACTAATGGAAACACATGAACTATGAACCAAAAGCTGAGGAGCTCCCAACTGGAGCAGGCTCTCTGGATAAGTAAGACAGTTGAATAGCTTGAACTGTTTGGGAGGCATCCAGGCAGTGGGACAAGGACCTGTCCTTAGTGCATGAGCTGGCTGTTTGGAACTTGGGGCTTATGTAGGGACACTTTGCTCAGCCTGGGAGGAGGGGACTGGACCTGCCTGGACTGAATCTACCAGATTGAGCTGAATCCCCAGGAGAGTCTTTGCCCTGGAGGAGATGAGAATGGGGGATGAGCTGGGGAGAAGGCGGGGGTGGGGGCAGGACGGGGAAGGACAGGGGAACCCATGGCTGGCATGTAAAATTAAATTAAAGTATTTTTTTAAAAAAAGAAAGAAATACAGCTTTATGGTTTTTTGGAACCTATTCCCCATGCTGGGATGCCTTGCCCAGCCTTGATGGAGGGGGAGGAGCTTGTCCTGCCTCAACTTGATATTTCATAATTTGTTGACTCCCATGAGAGGCCTACCCCTTTCTGAATGGAGTAAGAGTGGATTGGTGGGGGAGGGAGAATAGATGGGAGGGGAGAGGGAACGGGAAGAGAGACATGAGGGGAAACTGTGGTTGGTATGTAAAATAAATGAAAATTTTAATAAAAGGAACAAAAAACAAAAAAAATGGCCAATAAAAAAAAGTAAGAAGTACAGTTTTCAAGATAGGCACAGCTGCTGGGTGGTGGTGACACATGCCCTTAATTCCAGTACCTAGGAGGCAGAGGCAGGTGAATTTCTGTGAGTTCAAGGTTAGTCTGGTCTACAGAGTTAATTTCAGGACAGTCAGGGCTACACAGAGTAACTCTATCTCAAAAAAAAAAAAAAACAAAACAAAACAAAATAATAAATAAATAGATAAATAAGCAGAAGTACCCCAATCCCCAATCTAACAGGACCAGGCAGAAAGCAGTCACCACTATCCTAATATCTGACAAAATAGACTTCAAACTAACACTAATCAGAAGAGATGAAGAAGGATAAGGGAAGAGTTAAACAAGAAGATATTGCTATCCTAAACATGTATGCACCAAAAAATGTTTCACCCAATTTCACATACACATACAAAAATGCACAACTAGAATTAAAGGCACATACTAATATCAACTCATCAATGGTATAGGTAATTTCAATACCCCACTTTCTCCATTAGGTAGGTCATCTGAACAGAACAAAACAGAGAAACATCAAAATTAAGTTACATCATACACCAAATGGACTTACCAAATATCTTATACATTCTACTCAGCAAGCATATAGAAGCTTCTCAAAAATAAACCATATCCTGGAATCTTTACAAAATCAAGAAGATTGAAATAACTCTATCTACCCTATCTCTCTATAATATAATTTAAAACTAAAGTTGACAGCAAAAACAAAAACAAAAAATCAAAAACCTAGTATGTGTACAGACTCATGAATATTAGGAAACTCATTATTGAGTGAAGAATGGGTCAAAGAAGAAATAAAAAAATTCTTGGAACTAAATGAAAATGAAAACATAATATAACAACATAACGAAACCTCTAGGAAACATTAAAAATATTCCTACAAGGGAAAAATGCCTATAATTGTAAAGCAGGAAGAGTAGAAATAAATGAATTAATGATGCAACTCAAAATTTTGGAAAAACAAGAAAAACTACAAACTCAATTGATGGTAAGAAACAATGAAAATCATGATAAATTTAGAAAACTCAGTTCATAATAGATCAAGAACCTTGATCTGTTACCTTGAAACTAATTAATATTAAAATAGAGAATATGCTAGAATTCACTGGCACAGGAAAGGACTTTCTAAACATGATACCAATTATGCAGACAATAAGATCCACAATTAATAAGTGAGACCTCATAAATCCAAAAAGTTTCTGTATATCAAAGAACACCATCTATTGAGTGAAGAGGCATCCCACAAAATGGGGGGGAAAAATCTTCATCAACTGCACATCTAACAGAAGGTTAGTATCTATAATATACAAAGAACTAAAGAAGCTAAACATCAAGAAAACAATAATGCATGGAACTAAACAGAGCGTTCTCAACAGATGAAATATAAATGGCTAAAAAATATTTTTTTAGTGTTCAACATCCTTAACTATCATGAAAATGTAAATTAAAAGTACTTTGAGATTTAGTCTTAATCTAATCAGAATAGCTAAGATGAAAAACAAATAATAATAAATGCTGGCATGTATGTGAGGACAGAGGAATACTTACTCACTGCTAGTAGGAGTGCAAACTGTTACAACCACTTTGGAAATCAGCGTGGAGGTTCCTCACAAAACTGAAAGTAGCTGTGCCACATGATATAGCTATACCATTTCGGGGCATGTATCCAAAAGACACTAAAGTTCTATTACGGAGATGACTTATTCATCCATGTTCATTGCCATTCTATCTATAATAGTTAGGAAATGGAAACGTCCTAGATGTTCATCAGCTGATGAATGGACAATGAAAATGTGGTATATTTATATAATATAATATTGCTCAGCTATTAAGAAAAAACAAGCTTATGAAATTCTCAGGTAAATAGATGAAGCTGAAAGCAATCACCCTGAGTGAGGTAACACGGACCCAGAAAGACAAAGATAGAATGTTTTCTCTCATTTATAGATGTTAGCTTTCACTCTTCAGATAGCTATGTTTCTTTATAATACGTATTGTAGCAAGAATCTTCAAAGTTCTTATTAATAAAAACAAACCTGAGGCCAGTTATTAGGGTGAATGCTGGAAGATCAGAGAAGCAGAACAAGCCACAGCTTCCTCACCTTGTCAATTCCTCAGCTGATCCTGTTTCCTCAGACTGGAAGCCTCTGAGTCTTCATCCAGAATGAATTTCAGCTGAACTGCTTCTTGAAAGCCTGAAGCTTAACCAGCTAAAAGCTTCTAGTTCCTGGTCCTCACGCCTTATAGACCTTTCTGCTTTCTGCCATCACTTCCTGGGATTAAAGGCGTGAGTCACCATGCCTGGCTGTTTCCAGTGTGGCCTTGAACTAACAGAGATCCAGAGGTTCTCTGCCTCCCAAGTGATTAGGATTAAAGGCGTGTGTGCCACCATTTTCTGGCTTCTATATCTAGTAGCTGTTCTGTTCTCTGACCCCAGATAGGTTTATTAGGGTGCACAATATTTTGAGGAACACAATATCACCATATAGAGGTCAAGAAATGAATAAGGGGCATGAATGCAGAAGACTTTAAGGAGAAGAAACTAGAATAACAGCAGTATAAATGTTTAAGGGGGATAATGAAGCAGGAAGAGTTAAATTGAGGTTAGGTATATAAGTGAAGGGTAGAAAATGAATAAGGGGGATAAGTAACTCTAAAGACCCTTAGAAAAAGTCACATAAAACTTCCATGTTTATATTATATTATGTATCTACTATATTTATTAATGTTGTTACTTAGGTTATGGAGATACTCCTTACATGTTGCTCTTACAGAAGAACATGTTGAATTCACAGTACCCACAAAGCAGTTCACAACCATCTGTAACTCCAGTTTCAGGAGTTCTGGTTCCCTCCACTAACTTCTTTTGGCAATGGGCACACACATAGCATACATACACGTATCCAAACAAAACACCCATACATACAAAATAAGCAAACCTATGTAGTTACCCTACAATGGGACAATGATGCCTCTTCTAGACTTGACTGGCTAACAAATAAAAAGTTCAGTGCCAAGAATAGATTCCCTCATTTGGAGTTATTGGTCTGTGGGTTCCATAGACTTCCAAACATACAGATTGTTGCCAGAACTTGATAATGAGACACCATTGCTGAAGATACCATGTACTTGAGTCATAGAACATGGAGACATTAAGCTGGTACTAACATGAAGCTTCATCCTTACTGGCTAGCTTTCATAATACTGAAAGGTGCTATGCACACTACTGGAGAGGAGAAATAATCATCAGTCTTGCCCAGCTTTGAACTCTGTGAGATACCTAATTAGTGGCCTGGAAAGACAGTCCCATTGGTACAACAGTGACTTGAACATCATAGGAGTAATCAATCATTACTTTATTGGATTTAAGTCCTGCTTCACACTATTGCTGGACCAAGAACACATGGCTAGACAAGTCATAGGCCCTAAAGAAGAACCTACAACTATTATTCTGATGAATGAACATAGTATGGAATGAACTTTTAACAGTTTACTATTATACCCATCAATTAACACATCCCTCAACACTCATCAGGGAAGCTTCTATTTTCAGTGGATGGTAATTAGTAAACAAACAAACAAACAAAAACACAAGTAGCCAAGGAGCAGAGAATAACATTTGTCTGTTATAACTCCTCTCAAAATCATTTTAATATAGAGCCATGATAATCCCATTGAAATATAAATTAAATTGATTTGCTCAAACCTCTCTAATATCTTCTGCCTCACTATGAATGAAACCCTAAATTCTTACATCTATTAACAAGACCCTAAATGATCACTTGCCAACATTCTGTCCCTATTTTAGTCAGATGTTGTATTGTTTTTGACAAAATGCCCACAACTTCTGGGTGTGATCACTTCAGAGGTCCACAGTCCTTCTTTCATTGATTCTGTGTCTGTGGTGAGATGGAATATCATGGTGATGAAAGCATGTGAAAGGAGCTACTCATACTAACCAGAATGCATTGGAAAAGGAATAGGAGACCAGCTATGGTTCTCACATGCATGTTCCCAATAATCTACTGTCTACATCAAGGTACCACTTCCTGAAGTTTCCATTAATCATCTCCCAGAACAGCCCATTAGCTGGGAACCAAGGATCTGACACATGAAAGTGTGTAGCACATTTCACATTCATACCCAAACTTCAATTATTCTAACTTGTCCTACCCTTTGTTCATTCTTATTCAGATTCGAACAAATATTTGATGTCTCTGTGCATAAAGTCCTTTCTCTAAATGACCTCTTAGAAATATTGAGCTCTCCCTAGAGCTTCCTGCTTACTTCCTAATTAGTTTCACAATTAATTGTCTACATAGATCTTATGATTTCCTAAGTATCATGCTACATGTAACTTACTTAGTTTTGTATCTGTTTCCCTAGACTATAATTTCCACATTAGCAAGGATTTTTTTGCTCATTTTATTCAATGCTTAATCTCCTATTAATTTAATTACTATTTATTAAACAGATAAATTAATTCTTATAATACCATGTATTTTCTATGTAGTGTGAATGTATCTCAAGATCATGTTTCATTTTAGTAGTGAGCATGGAAAGGATAAGGGAGTTGTGATTGACAGTAAGTGAAGCAGGAACTGTGAACAAGGAAAGCAAGCTATGTGAAAGGAAAGCAGAAATTTCTATGGAGCAGATGCAGAGATTGCAATGCATGTGGCCTCTCATGTCAGTACCATTCATGCCTAGAAACCATATTCTATTTTCTACACATGCTCTTTCCTTTCAAGAAACAACCTTTAACTTGAACTGCTTTAAATAGAATCCTATTTTTTTTTGTAGTATGAAAACCCTGACTAGCATTTTCTCATTGTATAAAATAAGCCAACATTTTTTTAAATTACAAAATACCACAAGATATGCTCCATAATGGATCCAAGGTTTTAATTAAAAGGTGCAAAAAGCTAAGACAATTGTAGGATTGCTTAAATACATATTAATTTTCATACTTCATAATTTAATCTTAACTTTCATTGTTATTTAAACAATTCTACATTAAGTAGAAGCTCTTAATTCTGCCATATATTCCCACCAACTGAAACAGCTGTTTTCAGTCTCAACATTCCAAAACTGGGGTAGGAAAAGCCACATATCATTTGCTACCGATGATAAAATGTGTTATTTCCTTTCTTTATAAATTCCAATAATGATAGTTCTGTGCCTTCACATATGCAGTAATGAGTTGAGGAGAAAAGAGTAGGGCCACAGACTGCTTCACATAATCATAAGTTCTCCTTGATCCAGTTTGCTATGTTGTAATCCACAATCCAGACTACCAAAAAGGACTGTAAGCCCCATGTCGTGACCCTGTTACTATAATACAAATCAGCCATTCCAAAGGGCATTCTCTAGTCCCTCAAGGGCAGATCTACCACTAAAATATCTCTATCATATTATTCTATCTCACTTGGAATTAATTTACTTACCATTGTCTGATACTTTACCTTCATCCTTCTGTCTTTCCTCCTCTCTCTTCCTTTTTCTTTCCATCCCTTCCTCTCTGTACTGCCATTCTCTTTATGTAATCACCAGAATATAATCCCTATGGTATCTGGAGCCCAGAAGGTGTGTTTCGATCACTGTTTGTCATCATCCTTGAATGTATGGCACCTGGCACAAAGTAGACTGTCAGAAATACTTGTTTGGGTTAATAAATTGATGATTTAACTAAAGCATGTCAAGCCACTTTTTGCCTGGAGCCTTTATGTTTATTTTTTTTTTAAGATTTATTTTTTATTATGTATACAGAAGAGGACACCAGATCTCATTACAGATGGTTGTGATCCACCATGTGGTTGCTGGGAATTGAACTCAGAACCTGTGGAAGAGCAGTCGGTGCTCTTAACCTCTAAGCCATCTCTACAGCCCTACGTTCATTTTTAATGGTTAGATTCATTCATCTCTTGGCTTTTTCGTGTCTGGTTTCTTCAGATCGCTTCAGTCTCAGCTAAACACCCTGTCTTCACAAAAATCACTACAGCCAATGTCAACGCATCCACTCCTCAGGTCCTCTCTATCTCATGACTGTGTTCAGTTTTCACACAGGACTTAAGACCACCTGAGGTTTGCTTTTGTAGAGAATATCTGTTCAATGACCGTGACTTGCAGCCCTAGAGACGTAGTAGGTAACTGCTCTACCTGCCTATGACCTTGAAGTACGTGCTCCTGGGGCATGGCCTCTAGGCTACCCTTAAGACCTGAGATGCACAACCAACAGACCACAGTCTCTTCTCTCACTCATAGGTTTGGATGCAGGACTGGAACCATGTGAGACTCTGCCCCAGAAGTCCAGAACCTGTGTACAGTGAGTTTTTCTCCTCTAATAAATTTCTTTGCCCTTTAAGCAGACTGTGGGTTTCTCATAATATGCTTTCTTATGTATCCTTCCAAAGTTCATCTGTTCACTAGAAGGTCAGCTCCATAAGAAACTTTGACTGCCTCTCCATCCTAAAAGAGATGCTGACAGATAGAAAATATTAATAGATAGTTGTTTTAAGAATGAATGAGAGGTTGCAAGCTTCCCCGTTAAAATAAAACCACATGCGATGTCACCACTCTCCAGTACTGAGATACAGACAATAAATTACATTGTTATATGTACAAATAGCTAACATATTTCCACAGAAAGCATATGTCAGATGATAACCAAATCATATTTCAAGATGCATTTTGAACATGTTAATTTTCTTCACATAGATTGGAAAATTAAATTTAAAGGAGACTATGCTACAGTTGAAGATCTCCTCACACACAGCAAGTGTGTACCACTAGCCAATAGGTGCCATTGTCTTTGTTTATGCAGACAGAGACCATTTCTGAAAAGAGAAAATGTCTAACCCAAAAATCCCTCCAAGGCCACTTTGGAAATCAATATGGTGCTTCCTTTGAAAATTGGAAATCCATCTCCTCCAAGACCCAGCTGTAGCACTCTTGGGCATATACCCAAGGAATGCTCAATCATACAAGGGCCTTTACTCAGCTATGTTCATATCAACATTGTTTGTAATAGCTAGAACCTGGAAACAACCTAGATGTCCTTCAACTGAAGAATGGATAAAGGAAATATGGTACATATACACAATGGAGTACTACTCAGCAGAAAAAAAAAGTGAAATCATGAGATTTGCAGGCAAATGGATGGATCTAGAAAAAAATCATCCTGAGTGAAGTAACCCAGACTCAGAAGGACAAACATGGTATGTACTCACTCATAGGAGGATACTAGATGTAAAACAAAGATGACTAGACTGCTACACAACTCCAGGGAGGCTACCTAGAAAACGGGACCTTAGGAAAGACACAGGGATCACCCAATGACAGAGAAATGGATGAGATCTACATGAACAACCTGGACGACAGTGGGAGTAATGAAGGGCAAGGTTTGAGGGGAAGAAAGCTTAGGGGAGCAGGAGATCCCAGCTGGATCAAGAACAAGGAATAACAGACCATGATAAATGATGACCACATGAGAACAGGAATAGGCAGAGTGCTGGAGAGGTCCCCAGAAATCCACAATGATACATCCTCTGTAGACTGCTGGCAATGGTCAAGAGAAAGCCTGAACTGACCTAGGCTGGTGATCAGATGGCCAAACACACTAACAGCCGTGCTGGAACTCTCATCCAATAACTGATGGAAGTGGAGGCAGAGATCCTCAGCCAGGCCCCAGGTGGAGCTCCAGGAGTCCAGTTTTTGAGAAAGAGGAGGGACTGTAAGAGCGTGAATTGTTGAGACCAAGATTGGAAAAAGCACAGGGACAAATAGCCAAATGAATGGAAGCACATGAATTATGAACCAAAGGCTGTGGAGCCCCCAGCTGGATCAGGCCCTCTGGATAAGTGAGACAATTGAATAGCTTGAACTGTTTGGGAGGCATCCAGACTGTGGGACCAGGACCTGCCCTCAGTGCATGAGCTGGCTGTTTGGAACCTTGGGCTTACACAGGGACACTTTGCTCAGCCTGGGAGGAGGGGACTGGACCTGTCTGTACTGAATCCACCAGGTTTAAATGAATCCCCAGGGGAGTCTTGGCCCTGGAGGAGATGGGAATGGAGGGGAGGGGATGGGGGGAAGGGGGGCAGGAGTTGGAGGGGGGAGAACAGGGGAACCCATGGCTGATGTGTAAAATTAAAACACAAATATAATAATAAAAAAATGGAAGTCTAAAATACTAAAAAAAAAATCAAGAGTACTTTATGTGATTGACATACCATAAGTTTCAGATTTCAGAGCATTTTGAATTTTATGATAAGAGATATTTAACCAATTGTGGGTGCATATGTTCAATACTCTAAAAATCTCCAAACTTTAAAATACTTCTGTTTTCAAGCATAATGTTTAGTCAACCTCTATAAACATTGTACAGTTTAACCTTTCTCAAGAAGAATTGGCTTCATAGAAGAGTAGAATAAAAGTAGCTAACTAGGTGAGACCTTACTGTTATGATGAAAAGTAAATTCCTGATGCTTCTGCGCTGTCATTTCTCATTAAAAGATGAATATTTGAACTAATTAAAATTCTCTTTCATACTGGTCTTTTGTAAATTGACCATTAAATTTTGACTAGAATAAATAGAGCATTTATTGATTTTATGCTGAAGATGCCACTCACTCAGAAAAGCGTTTGTCTTGCAAGCATGAGGACCTGAGTTTGATCCCCAGATCTCAAGTTTAAAAACAGAAAAAGTCAAGGCTTTGTTGTATACACTTGAAATCACATTTCTGGGATGACATTGACATGTAGTTCTCTTGGGATTGCTGGGCAGCCAGACTACTCTACCTAAAGATTTTCAGGGCAATGGAAGGCTCTGTCTCAAAACAAAAAATGTATGGCACCTAGGGTACAGCACCTGTGATTGTCCTTTGGCGTTCACATACTGCCATGCACACACAAACATGCATGCGCACGCAGTTTACTAATTTTACTTTTCCCTATTTGAATTGTTTCATCGTATTATTACTGTTTCTAGAGTCACAAAAAAAATATCCACATAAAACTTAAATTGCAAGCACTTCTTTGAGAACTGTGTTAATTTTCTAATGGCCTTTTACCATAGCAACTTCAAAGACTGTGATCATGAAATTTATATCAAGCATTGATAACTTCCTTTCCAAAGTCTCTGTTTATTAATGGGGGAAAAGACCATGAATTTGAAAGAGAGCAAGGAAGGGTATATGGGAGGGTCTTGAGGAAGTAGGGGAAGAGAGAAATGTTGTAATTATAGAATAATCTCAAAAATAAAGGAAAAAATAAATACAAACAAACAAAAAATCCCTCCAAGGCCTATACTCCCAAACAGGTTTAAGTCACACTTCATACAAACCTCACACCTAAAAAGAGAAAGAAATCTTCTCTGAGACAAAAGAAATCACAATTATTACTACCACAAGCTACTGGCTATAGGGTTGGCCCGTAGCCAACTAATCAAAACTTTGAAATATGATCGCATTCAGCACTAAGATATATTCTTACAATGCTGTAGTCTTCATCCACGAGGCCATTTCCACGGGTCTCTGGAAATCTGTGTCACCTCCCTTACACTTGAGTCCTTTTGGAAATACTTTCTGACGAATGATATTCAACCAAGTAAGTCAATCAACAAATACATAGAGAACATTCATGAAAAAGTAAGCAAGCTTGGGCCAGCAAATGCATAAATAAAATGGACAAACGTTTTCACTTTCATGGAAAGTACATTTTTATCACATTTGCATGTTAAAGATAGATAAATACAAAAGTGGTGACTAGTTGATAGGATTAATGTGTAGTCAGTCATAGACACACCAAAAGACAATGGTTGATACATGAACACACAGACACACTACATTTCCCTGATCATTCAGAATTATGTAATTTATTTGAATCAGGTATATTTTTCCCAATTTTTTTCCTGCAGTGTTTTCTGTTCCTGTTGTCCATAATATGGGCATCCCTTGGAAATGCATCCTCACTGTCTTTGCTCTGCATTCAGAGAGCAGGTTGTACACAGCTCTAATACAGACTAAGGATTCATTGCATGCTTTTTAACATGTTAAAAGGGCATTTTAATCTACATTTATTGTTACTAATATCATGAACAAGTTCCTATTCTAATGCCGAATCCAGAGGATTGTTTCACTGTAATGGGTACTAACCTAAGTGGTGTGTTTGAAATACAGCTTTATTATGGCTAAAGACAGTCTTTTAGCTGTTTGGTTTATTGGTTGGATATTCTTCTGAATCTTTAAGGATTCCAGACAGAGAAATATGAATAAGTAGTTTCAAGTTACAGTAACAGAAACATGGTTGGGGGGGAGAAAGTTTGGGTCCACATAAAATTCAAATCTAACAGCCTATTAGGCTTTAGTCAATGTTTTTCAGATTTCACTATGCTAAAATACAGGGCCCTGGTCAACTACCCCTAACTCAAAACTTCTGATTTACTACAGCTGAAGTAAAACCTGGGAGCATGAATTTTTAGCACCCTCTGCCTTTCACCCCTAGATGCTTCAGAGAAATTCAAACCTAAAGGAAGCCCACTTGAGAACAAAGTTCAGTCAGTTTAAGGCATATCTTCCAAACTTGGTACGTTCAGGTATAAGTTGGTGACAAAGGCCTTTGATAGCAGACACAATACAGAGAAAAGATAAACCTAGTTTCTGAGTGTATAAAAAGAAAACAGGATGTGTGGATCAGAATCTAGTTCCTTTTTTTTTTTTTTTTCTTTTAATGTGCATTAGTGTTTGGCCTGCATATATGTCTATGTGAGAGAATTGGATCTACTGGAACTCAAGTTACAGACAGATGTGAGCTACCATGTGGGTGCTGGGAATTGAACCTGGGTCCTCTGAAAGAGCAGCCAGTGGTCTTAACCACTAGGCCATATCTCCAGCCCCAAATCCAGTTTCACAGAAGACAGAACTAAGATGTTTATATATACCAAGTCTCATAGGGGAACCCAGGGCCAATGTATTCTCAAGTCCATATGAGGCTCCCAGGCAGGAAAACTTGGTTGCAGTGTAGGGAAGATAAGTCAGGACTTAGTGTTGTAAGACAAAGCTTGAGAAGATATGTTTGCTATTTTGAAAGATTTACATTTCTTATTCCTAATATTTCAGATCCAGCAGGAATATGAGAAGAATATCATAAACTAAACATTAAAGCCCACTGTCAAAACTCAAGTCTGTGGTAAACTAGGCATAGTGATACATGCCTGCAGTCCCAGAAGTTGTGAGTTCCACGCAACATAGACCACAAAGTGAGTTCAAACCTAGCCTAAAGTACGTAATGAAACTCTCAAGAAGATTAAACAAGGGACTAGTTAGATGGCTCAGCTGATAAAGGTGCTTGCTGCCAAACCTGAGGACTGTGAGTTCAATCTCCAGAACCTGCAAGATGAAAAGAAAGAACTGACTCTCCAGAGTTGTCCTTTGATGCACACACACACACACACATACACAAAGAGTTTTTGTTGTTGTTGTTTTTCGAGACATGGTTTCTCTGTGTGGTTTAGATTTCTGTCCCAGATCTTGCTCTGTAGACCAGGCTGGCCTTGAACTCACTGAGATCCTCCTGGCTCTGCCTCCTGAGTGCTGGGATTAAAGACATGTGCCACCACCGCCTGGCATACACACACACTTTAATGTTAAAATGTTTTTTAAATGCCTAGCAAGACAAAAATAAAAATAAGCACTTTGATCCTGAAAGCTATAATGAATTACAGCTTGAGAAGGTTGGTGCATTTTCCTACTCCTCCAGGAAGGGCCTGTAAAGGAAGTCTGAGAGGCAGCTTGGCCATGGTAGAAGGAATGATTCAGGAGAGTGACTGGCCTATCTTCTCTCATATTAATCATCAGCTATCATGTGTTCTTCTTCTAAAAATTAACCATAATAGATAGCTTTAGATAACTTAGTGAGCTAAGAAAACATACCATTGAGGACAGCAAGGTGGCTCAACAGGGAAAGGTCTTTACTGCCAAGTGTAGGACCTGAGTTCAATTCCCAGTTACACATGTTAGAAAGAAAAAAAAATCAACTCTCACAGATTGTCTTCTGACCCTCACATGGGTGCTATGGCATCCACATGACAATGCAAGCAGAAATAAATCAACAAAAAATAAACACAATTTTAAAAATGACATGAATCACTGAATCACACAAACTCATGTTTATTATATTCTTGGTAGTTCACAGGTTGCCAGAGGTGTTTTGATACTACAATCCAATGTCCCCTCAGTGATAGTTTTTCCAGACACAATAGTTCTTTCCACATCAGTACAAGTTAATGCTTTTTTTTTTTTTTCTTAAAA
The DNA here is from genome assembly GCF_903995425.1 of Onychomys torridus. Lineage (NCBI taxonomy): Eukaryota > Metazoa > Chordata > Mammalia > Rodentia > Cricetidae > Onychomys > Onychomys torridus. The sequence goes on from NC_050449.1 coordinate 84,092,907, forward strand.
GAAAATTCTTAGTCATCATGTCTCAAGCTTAAAAACTTCTGGGTGAATGATTCTGATTCCTTTATGACTACTGGACCCTGGGAATTATCAAAGTCTCCATTTCACACTCCCATTTTCATTGATTATAATGATAATCAACTGAATTATTCTTTTTTGCTGAAGTAGCACAGTGATTCTTGATTCCCGGGGCTAATAAGGTCTCTGGTACTAGAAGTGGCTCCTCCTTTAAAAGAGTAAGAATAAGAATCCAGAAGCTCAAATTGGAGAAGTTTCTGTAAAACACACTAATGGCCATCACAAAACACTCTGTTTTACAATAACTACCTATTAGGTAAGTAATAAATATCTACTTTTTAAACATTATGATATTTAAAATAATCCTCAAGGAGAACACTGAACAGAAATATGAACACCATTAGACAGGTCAGGAGTTGTCAAATATAACCAAGGAGTGTTAGTTTGTTACATTATTCTCTCTGCTTTCATGTATGTTGAAAATTATTCAGAATGAATTTTTTATAAAGAGAAGAAGATGGGGTGGAGAATGGTTCAGGGGTTAAGAGCACTGGCGGTTCTTGCAGAAAACCTGGATTTGATTCCCGACACCCCTACAGCAACTCACAACCATCTATAACTCCAGTTCCACTGGAGCAGGCACACATGTGGTACATGCAGGATAAACACCACCCATGCACAAAAGATTAAATATAAATAGATAAATGTTAAAATAAATAATTAAGTGAGCAAAGCCACATGTGCGTAATTTTAAACACACACACACACACACACACACACACACACACACACACACACACCCCTCTTCAAAAACACTGCATACCTGCCAGAAGTCTCTTATGCTAAGAGCTATCAATCAAGTAGGAATGATTGATACTGGTCGGGGTTGCAGTACTTCCAGTGAATTCAGACTACAACAGAGGAGGGAAAACAAAAATCTGGATCATATGTCAACTGGTTTTTCTTTGCTCCTTGTATTAGGTAGAGGTGAGTCCTATTTAGACCTTCATAGAAATTAATACAGCTAGCTTCAAAGACCATGAATTATTCCTTGGTTTCATGGGGTGACTATTAGATATTATAAGAGCTTAAAATTTTTCTGGGGAACACTGCCAAAGAATTGAGTCAGTCTCAGAAAAAAAAGAAAAACATGGCTTAATATCTCAGAGCAGATTGGAAATTCACACACACACACAAAAAGTCAATGTGCTGACACTTTTATAAGAAACACTTTAAAATGAATACAAACAAATAATAAAAGCAAGAAAGGGGCTTGTTGTTAGTAACAAAAGAATCCGTATTTAGATCTAAAAACAGTAAGGGAAGAGAAGAATGTTGCACGTTTCTGCATAGTTCTGCAAGTGTAGACATCCTGGTGATTGATGGATATATCCTTTTACAAAGATTTCCTAGGAATTGTCAGACTGGGTTTTTGCTTGGTCTTATTCAACATGAAAATGGCATCCAGGGATCTGAAAGCCTTAGAGCATCCCAGAATCTAACATTCATAGAGTCTAACTTCATCCATGGGACCTTATGCTAACCAACTGCACCTGGGCGCTCCAACAAAACCTGCTCCCAATAGACGGTGTTCTGGCAAATATTCACATAGCAAACTGGTTATACCATTGTCATCCTCCTGAGAAAGGTCTTTTGAAAAGTGTGCATTGCCTGGAGTTCCAATGCAAGTGTAAGGAACAGGGAGAGGGTGAAGATCAAAATTAAGGCAAGGGAGGTACAGGTAGGCTAAAGGAAGAAAAGGAAAGGCTGTGACACATTTTCTTTTCATCTACAAGAACAGGTGATATCCATTATCTCCCAAAGAGAGCCAAAAAGTTGCCAATTTTTATTTGTGTTTTTCTTATGGTAAGTGCCACACTTAAGCTATTTGATGCTCCCATTATATTCCCGAAGGGAAGAAAGTATTTGAGCTTATTTTTGAGATGTCATAGTCATTATCCTTTTGACCAAGTTCATCTTTAAAGTTTGTTTGTTTTGTTAATTAATCAATTGATTTATCCACTGAGATATAGTCAGCTGATAGGGTAACAAGAAATGGTGGTAGAATCTGTCAACTAAATAATATACTCAATATATGTACCTCTTTACGCTAACCCAGAAAAGAGAGTAAAATTGTTGTGCTTTCCTTTTTTTTTTTTTTTTAACTTTACAAAGTGTGATTTGTATAGACTTCAGTGGGTATCGTGGGGTATATCTTACATCTGTTTTCATATGGATGCTCTAATCAATGTGCATCCTTAAGGGTCTGAGTTTAATATCCCTTCCATTCCTGCCCCCTGCTTTACAAAAATATGCTTTATAGTTTATAATGACAAAACGTTTTGGAAAGGTATTCTATTTTATTTTCCAACTGGGAAGCAATTTTTTTATGTCTCTCCATGTTTAAATGGCGTGTATGTTTCTGAAAAGTGCCTCTCAGGAAGGAAGGACATGAACAATGGCATGTGACATGGGAAATGCTAGTTAACTGCATTTATGTTCGAATCATTTAAGCATTTACCTTGCTTAATTTGTTTCATAAATCAAATTCTATCTTTAGACATTTTTTTGCTTTTAACTCACTTAGCAATAGTAAGCCAACTTGCTGTTTTGAGGGAGACATAAAAATATAGAAAGTATCTTGTCCAGGGTACTGAAGTTCACACACACACACACACACACACACACACACAAAGCTGAGCCAAATGACTTTGCCAGGTCAGAAGGGAAATCGTGACTGAGACATCACCAAAGTCACGTGGCTCCAAAGAACTAGCTCCAAACTGTATATAGGTCACTTATTTGGAGACAGTAACAAGCACAAATAATGACTGAAATTTAGCACTGTCATAAAACTATTTCATTATATCTGTAATACTTATTGATTAAAAAAAAATTCCTAACAACATTAGCTGACTTTTAACATAGCTTTTTTTCCCCCAAGCTATAACGCTGTACACATAGTCTGGAATAAATATATACTAGGCCCATAAATTTCAGCCAGCTGCACTAAAAATAGTAAAGCCCTCTGGAAAGACTTATGGAACATAAAAGAAGTACATAAAATAGCAACACGGCCCCCGAAGTTATTGAATGCTGATGAACTGCTGTCTTCAACTCCAAATATTCTCCAATCCTGTTAACATGGCTTTAGAATTTTAATTAAAAGTCTAGATATTAGGTATTACAAGTTACAAAATTATGTAACAATCATTAAAAGAAAATAGTTTTGATCTTGAACCTTTGCTCAATTATTTTTATTTGCCTAAATAAAGTTTCTTTCAAACTTTTTTTTAAATAGAATTTCAAGTACACAATTTCAGAAATTGTTCATGTGGAGCGTGCTTGTGGAACCTTATATATTTCCTAATGTGGCCACTTAAACTTGCCAAAATTCTCCTTCAAAAATATATAAGTCATGTAAATGTTCTGTTCTGCTCATTTTATAAAATAATCATTGCATATTTCTGTAGATCAATATGTGTGCTTGCCATATAACTATTGGCCAAGTAACCTATTAATTTCACAATAAAATCATCAAAAGGAAAACCATTGTATAGTGCCGTGGAAGTTTCAAAACAATATGCAAACCCAGACCACTGTTATGCTCTGTGTTAGAATCCCTTGCCTTGTACAGTACTTCCCTGTGCTTTGCTGTAACTACAGTGGTTTTATATTCTCATTCTGTGAGTGCTGGATAGATGCATTTTACGTTCCTAATTATGAGGATGGTTATATATTGTCAAGAATCACTATTTTCCAGCAATAGTATATAAGGATTCATGTAAGTTGCCTGTTTATATACAAGGTTTTCCCAATGAGTTTTTCATTCAGTTATCTAATTTCAAAGAAATCCGTATTGCCCAATAATATTCAAATCACTTGGATTTGCAACATTACTTTTCATTCGTGGGGGAGGGTTACATTTTATTCTAATTTCAGTGAATTGTTTCTCAAAAAAAAAAAAATCACATCACTGTCACCTGTGGAAGTGCACTATCAATGGCATGATTCCTTTCCCTCCCAAACGGAGGAAAGAGTCCAAGAAAAAATCCACCTCCCCGTGCCTGCCTGCCTCTGCAAAGCTAAAAACGTACCAGTACTGGTACCAGAACGGGTGGAATTTTTAAAATTGCTACTTAACTTGTGAAAGATTCTGTTTTAGTCTAGCTATTATAAACGCTTAAAAAAAAAAAAAAAAAAACTACTTTGGATGTTGTGAATAAAAAGTTCTATTCCTGAAGCCGGACAGCCAGGCTCTCCTGTTTATCTTGGCTTTGCCTCTGGAGGAACCGAAGGGGGGCAATTCTTTTTATTGGTCAACCATAACAGTGTAGGAGCTCCAGCTAAAGCTCTGGCAGGATGGCAAAGCTGGACCCAGAGTGAAATAGAGTCTGGGTTTACAGGAACGCCGAAGTCCCCGACGCTGAGTCCTTCGCAAAGTGGTAGCGAAGGGGTTTCCACATGTACAAAGACTGGTACTTCCACCCAGCATCCCCCTCAAACAGGTAGAAAGTGAGTTTCATACCTACTTGTGCAGGGAAGAAAATGAGAAGTTAAGTTTCGAGGCTTTGAAAAACCGAGTCTCTTTCTCTTTCCTTTCCTGCTACGTTCCCAAAGGAAAAGGTGGGTAGAACCTGCAGCCAGAGCAGTCTGCTTTCTTTGCTACGCCCAGTGCGGGGAGGAAAATTAACGAGGCCCTCGCAGGACGCCTGCGGACAGGCTAGGGTCCGCCGGCCAACAGCCCCTGACGTCAGCGGCCACTCTGCCTGGTCCCCAGCAGCCGCCCCTACCCCGGTGGTTGGGTAGCGGCTGGCTGAAACAGGAAGCTCAAAGAGGGAGCCTAGGGCAAAGGTCCCTTTAGCCCCCGGAGGAAAGAAGGGTGCATTAGCTTATGGTTCCCTAGAAGTGTTAGAGTTAACTTTGTCCACTCTGGGGACTACCAGCGGCTCCCAGACAGCTACCAGGTCTTAGAAACATCAAAGTGAGGGTAGCCTCCCAGGCCACAGTGGGATGGGGGAAGGGGGAGGCGGCTTAGAACACCAGAAACACTGCAACTTTCCTTCCTTCTGCTCTCCACAGGGTCAACGTTAGTTAGTACTGACAAAAATAAATAAATAAAATTTTTAAAATAAAATCGTGGGCCTAAGAGGAAAAGGACTTGAAGGTGCACTTCGGGAAGGAGTCGCAAACTGAAAGAAGTGGCTAGGGTCTGTCTCTGGGGGGAAGTGAACTCAGCTAGCCCAGAACTTGCCTCCTTTCTTCCTTGCCCGCCTAGTCTCCAGGCCAGATTTTGTGAGACCCGAAAGCTGCCAACTTCTTACGGAAATAGAAAATTTTGTTTTATCCAAAGGAACCTTGGCCTCCATGATACGGAAAAGCGTATTTAACTCCGGCATATCCCAAGGCTGGAGGACCCACATGTGGGCTCCTTGCTACCAATCCAAGATCGCTGTCTGAGTCTACAGACCTGAAGCCGAAACAAACCCTGAATCTGTCACAGACCAGTCCTGACTGGACTTCTTAACTCACGTTCTTTAAAGAATGGCAACTCTCCCTGGACTTCTTGTTTTTAAAGGTGTTTGTTTGTTTGTTTGTTTTGTATTGAGTGATAGTAGTTGGAGTTATCGTTTAATTTCCATCTCTTCACCTACACCCAGAGGACTGGAAGGAACAGAGGTAGAAAAGATGTGGGGCCGAACACCGTTTACTATAGTTCTCTCCAATAATAAATTCGGGTCTCTGCAATTAGCCCTGCGCTGCTCCAGCAAAACCTGGCTCGGAAAGACAGTGCTCGGTTGCGGAGAGCTGGCGCTGAGCTGCGATACTCTGCAGGGTTTCGGCTGCAGAAGCCGGTGGTTAGAGGTCTGCAAACTCAGATAATTTCCCGGCCTCAACCGGCTTCCACCCTGCCGTATGAGGACCGTGGCAGGAGCGAATTTCTTCCCCCAACTATTGATAACCCTTAGAGGGATCTGTTGTTGGAAATGGGGGAGGAAACGCGTCTCCTGCAGATTCACCTCCTAACAGAGTTTTGATGAAACTCTTGTGAAATGAAAGGACCCTTTTGTCGTGCGGGTCTGTAAGTGTCAGGGAACCTCGGTGCCCACCAAGTAAGTGGCCCTCCTGTCCTGCCTGGGACATCTCCAGCTGCAGGCTCAATACGTTAGGTGCAAGGTCCTTCCGGGAGTTCGTGGCCAATCTGCCCTGTCTGGGTTCCAAAGTTTTGGCATAAGTTGCTGAACCAAATTATAGAGCGTGTGCAACTTGTAGAAGACTCCTAAAACTCTGTGGTCCTTTCTCTCCATGAGCATCTAGCTGCCTGGGTTACACTCCAGTATCTCCTGAGAATGTATGGCTACACTGTAGTATCTCCTAAGCTATTCATATCTTACTCATGTGAGTGTGTGTGTGTGTGTGTGTGTGTGTGTGTGTGTGTGTGTACATACATACATATACTGTAACTGCTTTCACAGCATTGCCTAGTAAGATTGTTCAGATCAAAATGCATTAGAAAATGTTCAGCCTTATTTACAAGTCGTTGCCTCAAAGTGGACCCTTGGAGGATTCCAGGAATTATTCAAAATGTTTTATTTTGCTTTACTTCTTGTTATTTATTTATTTAAGGAGGTAGGAATGTGCCTTTTTTTCCCCCCCCGGTATCCTTCGTTGCCCTTTTCAGGGCCCTGGCTGACACTCGGTTAAGCCTCAGGACTTAGAAAGATCATTTCCTAGAACACTAATTTAAGCGAAATCTGGATTCAGAGCGTGGGTTTACACGCCCAGCTGGAATGTCTAATGTATCAAATCCTCGTTAACGAACGGCCTGCTCCGTGGCCGTGTCAGCCAAAGGTCAGGCCTGTGCAACAGGGCCGAGTAGTTCAAAAGCCCTCCTCCATCCAGCACCCCATCACCACCCCCGCATCCGTCTCTCAGATTTCAATAATAGTGCACACAAGAGCTCCAACTAGAAATACCATGGCTGTTTGACTCTGTGTGTGTGTGTGTGTGTGTGTGTGTGTGTGTGTCCCTTCATGCTTCACTAGAGTCAAATGTCAAGGACAGGTCCTAGTGCAGTTGATTTTTAAAATTACGAGTTTTTGTTGTTTCTCGTAGGAAGGGATCAGTATTTGTGGATAAAGCAATTGTTAAAAATGTCCCCAAGAGGAATGTATACTTAAGAAGCTATGAGTGACATACGTGTTAAATGTTAAAACGGTAATAATAATAATTCACTGAATCCCAATTTAAAAAAAAAAAAAAAAAAACATGAGTAACTTTTGTTGGGGACCTTTGTGACTAAAACTGCCTAGGAGAAGTCAGGCAAGTCTCCGATCTGCCCCATTGCCGCCCCCCCCCCTTTAGAAAAACAGAGAATCCTTCCTTCCTTCCTTCCTTCCTTCCTTCCTTCCTTCCTTCCTTCCTTCTTTCCTCCCTCCCTCCCTCCCTCCCTCCCTCCCTTCCTTCACGATGGTGACTTCAGAGCCAAAGAAGACCCAGGATCGCGAAGCTGACACTCGCGTCTCCTGGCTCATTGTGAAGGCCAGTCCCCTTGGGGCTAAGGTAGGGGACAGCCCGGCGGTGGCGAAGGCTGTAAGGGCTTGACTGTTCCAAACAGCTCAACTTGGTGGCGTGCGCCTGGGGTCGCGCGCGCGCACACACACACACACACACACACACACACACACACGCACACACACACGCACACACACGCAGCCGTGAACCCACGTGGCTGGGTAGACGGCTGGGGGTTTGGGAAGAACTGAACTTACCAGATCAGGGGGAGGGGGCTAGATTTCAGCGATTGAGGCGGAGTGACTAGAGTCACTCCTACGGGAGACAAGCAATTTGGACTAGGGCTAAGGCACAAATATGGGGGAGAGAAAGCTGAAAGCAGGTCGGGACTCCCTTTTCCCTAACTCCCACACCCGCCAGCTGCGGCCAGTGAAGACTGAACTTGACCTGGCGTGGAGCCGCTGGTCCCTCTCGAACCTGAGTCTCCGGAGCTCTGGCTCCGCCGCCGCCACTCCTCTGGCCCAGAGAAGACTCAGCTCCCAGGCGGCGGCTGAGCTTAGTCGCGCTACTGAGCGAGGACCCCCTTCCTCCCCCCCCCCCCCCCCGCCGCAGTGTGCAGACCCCCAACTCCATCCCGCCCCTCCCCTCCCTCCCTTTTAGCCCGCGCCAAATAAGAAGGTTTCTTTGGGCCTTGGTCTTTGAGGAAACGCGGGAACACACGCTGGCTTTGAGCTTTTTACTCAGGGATCCCCTCACAGACCTTCAGCACTAGCTAGAGTCCGGAGTCTTGGTCGCTCCTGGCCGGGTATTCAAACTCAGAAAGACCTAGGTCTTTCTGGGTGGCGTCTGTTTCAAGGATTCTGCAGAGACCAGAAGCTCGGAGCACCTCGGAAAAGAGAGCTAACTGATCCTTTGTGTCCTAACCACTTTTTTTGAGTGTACAGGCTGAGTGGCTTCGGGCAGGTTCCCCCCCACCCACCCCGGGCCTAACCCTCAGTGGGCAAGAAATGGCGAGGCACGCAAAGAGCCTACAACAAATGTTCTCTTCTGAGAAACTCCGATTATTGAGCTACGAGATTGGTTGAGTGAAGATGGCATTGAGCTACCAACGCTATCCAGGAAGAACGGCTTTGTCCAGACAATGAAGTCCCCAAACCCTCCCCCCACCCCCGTCGTCGTCAAGTCTAAGGCAGAAGAGTATTTGGCTGGTGATGGCAGCCAGGTGAAAAGAACCTGCATGGGTTGTGCTGGCCCTAGAGCAGAACGCTGTGTGACCTGGACGGTGACCCAGGCTTTCACTGTTGACAGTGAGAGTGTGCGCTCCACAAAACGCCTCTACCTGTTCATCTGAAAGTGAGGTTCAGAGGACTGGACGTGTTGGAGGCCATTTCTACTATCACTTGAC